>NW_026610610.1:0-87500 GCF_029499605.1 Hyla sarda
TATACTCCTCACCCACATGTATACTGTATACTCCTCCACCCACATGTATACTGTATACTCCTCACCCACATGTATACTGTATACTCCTCCAGTCACATGTATACTGTATACTCCTCCACCCACATGTATACTGTATACTCCTCCACCCACATGTATACTGTATACTCCTCCACCCACATGTATACTGTATACTCCCTCAGTCACATGTATACTGTATACTCCTTCACCCACATGTATACTGTATACTCCTCCACCCACATGTATACTGTATACTCCTCCACCCACATGTATACTGTATACTCCTCCACCCACATGTATACTGTATACTCCTCCACCCACATGTATACTGTATACTCCTCCACCCACATGTATACTCCTCCACCCACATGTATACTGTATACTCCTCCACCCACAGTATACTGTATATTCCTCCACCCACATGTATACTGTATACTCCTCCACCCACATGTATACTGTATACTCCTCCACCCACATGTATACTGTATGCTCCTCCACCCACATGTATACTGTATACTCCTCCACCCACATGTATACTGTATACTCCTCCACCCACATGTATACTGTATACTCCTCCACCCACATGTATACTGTATACTCCTCCACCCACATGTATACTGTATACTCTCCACCACATGTATACTGTATACTCCTCCACCCACATGTATACTGTATACTCCTCCACCCACATGTATACTGTATACTCCTCCACCCACATGTATACTGTATACTCCTCCACCCACATGTATACTGTATACTCCTCCAGTCACATGTATACTGTATACTCCTCCACCCACATGTATACTGTATACTCCTCCACCCACATGTATACTGTATACTCCTCCACCCACATGTATACTGTATACTCCTCCACCCACATGTATACTGTATACTCCTCCACCCACATGTATACTGTATACTCCTCCACCCACATGTATACTGTATACTCCTCCACCCACATGTATACTGTATACTCCTCCAGCCACATGTATACTGTATACTCCTCCACCCACATGTATACTGTATACTCCTCCACCCACATGTATACTGTATACTCCTCCACCCACATGTATACTGTATACTCCTCCACCCACATGTATACTGTATACTCCTCCACCCACATGTATACTGTATACTCCTCCACCCACATGTATACTGTATACTCCTCCACCCACATGTATACTGTATACTCCTCCACCCACATGTATACTGTATACTCCTCCACCCACATGTATACTGTATACTCCTCCACCCACATGTATACTGTATACTCCTCCACCCACATGTATACTGTATACTCCTCCAGTCACATGTATACTGTATACTCCTCCACCCACATGTATACTGTATACTCCTCCACCCACATGTATACTGTATACTCCTCCTCCCACATGTATACTGTATACTCCTCCACCCACATGTATACTGTATACTCCTCCACCCACATGTATACTGTATACTCCTCCACCCACATGTATACTGTATACTCCTCCACCCACATGTATACTGTATACTCCTCCACCCACATGTATACTGTATACTCCTCCACCCACATGTATACTGTATACTCCTCCAGCCACATGTATACTGTAAACTCCTCCACCCACATGTATACTGTATACTCCTCCAGTCACATGTATGCTGTATACTCCTCCACCCACATGTATACTGTATACTCCTCCACCCACATGTATACTGTATACTCCTCCACCCACATGTATACTGTATACTCCTCCACCCACATGTATACTGTATACTCCTCCACCCACATGTATACTGTATAATCCTCCACCCACATGTATACTGTATACTCCTCCACCCACATGTATACTGTATACTCCTCACCCACATGTATACTGTATAATCCTCCACCACATGTATACTCCTCCACCCACATGTATACTGTATACTCCTCCACCCACATGTATACTGTATACTCCTCCACCCACATGTATACTGTATACTCTCCACCCACATGTATACTGTATACTCCTCCACCCACATGTATACTGTATACTCCTCCAGTCACATGTATACTGTATACTCCTCCACCACATGTATAGCTGTATACTCCTCCATCCACATGTATACTGTATACTCCTCCACCACATGTATACTGTTTACTCCTCCACCCACATGTATACTGTATACTCCTCCACCCACATGTATACTGTATACTCCTCCACCCACATGTATACTGTATACTCCTCCACCCACATGTATACTGTATAATCCTCCACCCACATGTATACTGTATACTCCTCCACCCACATGTATACTGTATACTCCTCCACCCACATGTATACTGTATACTCCTCCATCACATGTATACTGTATACTCCTCCACCCACATGTATACTGTATACTCCTCCACCCACATGTATACTGTATACTCCTCCACCCACATGTATACTGTATACTCCTCCACCCACATGTATACTGTATACTCCTCCACCCACATGTATACTGTATACTCCTCCACCCACATGTATACTGTATACTCCTCCACCCACATGTATACTGTATACTCCTCCACCCACATGTATACTGTATATTCCTCCACCCACATGTATACTCCTCCACCCACATGTATACTGTATACTCCTCCACCCACATGTATACTGTATACTCCTCCACCCACATGTATACTGTATACTCCTCCACCCACATGTATACTGTATACTCCTCCACCCACATGTATACTGTATACTCCTCCAGTCACATGTATACTGTATACTCCTCCACCCACATGTATGCTGTATACTCCTCCAGTCACATGTATACTGTATACTCCTCCACCCACATGTATACTGTATACTCCTCCACCCACATGTATACTGTATACTCCTCCACCCACATGTATACTGTATACACCTCCACCCACATGTATACTGTATACTCCTCCACCCACATGTATACTGTATAATCCTCCACCCACATGTATACTGTATACTCCTCCACCCACATGTATACTGTATACTCCTCCACCCACATGTATACTGTATTCTCCTCCACCCACATGTATACTGTATACTCCTCCACCCACATGTATACTGTATACTCCTCCACCCACATGTATACTGTATACTCCTCCACCCACATGTATACTGTATACTCCTCCACCCACATGTATACTGTATACTCCTCCACCCACATGTATACTGTATACTCCTCCACCCACATGTATACTGTATACTCCTCCACCCACATGTATACTGTATACTCCTCCACCCACATGTATACTGTATACTCCTCCACCCACATGTATACTGTATACTCCTCCACCCACATGTATACTGTATACTCCTCCACCCACATGTATACTGTATACTCCTCCACCCACATGTATACTGTATACTCCTCCACCCACATGTATACTGATACTCTTCCACCCACATGTATACTGTATACTCTTCCACCCACATGTATACTGTATACTCCTCCACCCACATGTATACTGTATACTCCTCCACCCACATGTATACTGTATACTCCTCCACCCACATGTATACTGTATACTCCTCCAGTCACATGTATACTGTATACTCCTCCACCCACATGTATACTGTATACTCCTCCACCCACATGTATACTGTATACTCCTCCACCCACATGTATACTGTATACTCCTCCAGTCACATGTATACTGTATACTCCTTCACCCACATGTATACTGTATACTCCTCCACCCACATGTATACTGTATACTCCTCCACCCACATGTATACTGTATACTCTCCACCCACATGTATACTGTATATTCCTCCACCCACATGTATACTGTATACTCCTCCACCCACATGTATACTGTATACTCCTCCACCCACATGTATACTGTATACTCCTCCACCCACATGTATACTGTATACTCCTCACCCACATGTATACTGTATACTCCTCCACCCACATGTATACTGTATACTCCTCCACACACATGTATACTGTATACTCCTCCACCCACATGTATACTGTATGCTTCTCCACCCACATGTATACTGTATACTCCTCCACCCACATGTATACTGTATACTCCTCCACCCACATGTATACTGTATACTCCTCCACCCACATGTATACTGTATACTCCTCCACCCACATGTATACTGTATACTCCTCCACCCACATGTATACTGTATACTCCTCCACCCACATGTATACTGTATACTCCTCCACCCACATGTATACTGTATACTCCTCCACCCACATGTATACTGTATACTCCTCCACCCACATGTATACTGTATACTCCTCCAGTCACATGTATACTGTATACTCCTCCACCCACATGTATACTGTATATTCCTCCACCCACATGTATACTGTATACTCCTCCACCCACATGTATACTGTATACTCCTCCACCCACATGTATACTGTATACTCCTCCACCCACATGTATACTGTATACTCCTCCAGTCACATGTATACTGTATACTCCTCCAGTCACATGTATACTGTATACTCCTCCACCCACATGTATACTGTATACTCCTCCACCCACATGTATACTGTATACTCCTCCACCCACATGTATACTGTATATTCCTCCACCCACATGTATACTGTATACTCCTCCAGTCACATGTATACTGTTTACGCCTCCACCCACATGTATACTGTATACTCCTCCACCCACATGTATACTGTATACTCCTCCACCCACATGTATACTGTATACTCCTCCTCCCACATGTATACTGTATACTCCTCCACCCACATGTATACTGTATACTCCTCCACCCACATGTATACTGTATACTCCTCCACCCACATGTATACTGTATACTCCTCCACCCACATGTATACTGTATACTCCTCCACCCACATGTATACTGTATACTCCTCCACCCACATGTATACTGTATACTCCTCCAGTCACATGTATACTGTAAACTCTCCACCCACATGTATGCTGTATACTCCTCCAGTCACATGTATACTGTATACTCCTCCTCCCACATGTATACTGTATACTGCTCCACCCACATGTATACTGTATACTCCTCCACCCACATGTATACTGTTTACTCCTCCACCCACATGTATACTGTATACTCCTCCACCCACATGTATACTGTATACTCCTCCACCCACATGTATACTGTATAATCCTCCACCCACATGTATACTGTATACTCCTCCACCCACATGTATACTGTATACTCCTCCACCCACATGTATACTGTATATTCCTCACCACATGTATACTCCTCCACCCACATGTATACTGTATACTCCTCCACCCACATGTATACTGTATACTCCTCCACCCACATGTATACTGTATACTCCTCCACCCACATGTATACTGTATACTCCTCCACCCACATGTATACTGTATACTCCTCCAGTCACATGTATGCTGTATACTCCTCCACCCACATGTATGCTGTATACTCCTCCAGTCACATGTATACTGTATACTCCTCCACCCACATGTATACTGTTTACTCCTCCACCCACATGTATACTGTATACTCCTCCACCCACATGTATACTGTATACTCCTCCACCCACATGTATACTGTATACTCCTCCACCCACATGTATACTGTATAATCCTCCACCCACATGTATACTGTATATTCCTCCACCCACATGTATACTGTATACTCCTCCACCCACATGTATACTGTATACTCCTCCACCCACATGTATACTGTATACTCCTCCACCCACATGTATACTGTATACTCCTCCACCCACATGTATACTGTATACTCCTCCACCCACATGTATACTGTATACTCCTCCACCCACATGTATACTGTATACTCCTCCACCCACATGTACACTGTATACTCCTCCACCCACATGTACACTGTATACTCCTCCAGTCACATGTACACTGTATACTCCTCCACCCACATGTACACTGTATACTCCTCCACCCACATGTATACTGTATACTCCTCCACCCACATGTATACTGTATACTCCTCCACCCACATGTATACTGTATACTCCTCCACCCACATGTATACTGTATACTCCTCCACCCACATGTATACTGTATACTCCTCCACCCACATGTATACTGTATACTCCTCCACCCACATGTATACTGTATACTCCTCCACCCACATGTATACTGTATACTCCTCCACCCACATGTATACTGTATACTCCTCCACCCACATGTATACTGTATACTCCTCCACCCACATGTATACTGTATACTCCTCCACCCACATGTATGCTGTATACTCCTCCACCCACATGTATGCTGTATACTCCTCCAGTCACATGTATACTGTATACTCCTCCAGTCACATGTATACTGTATACTCCTCCACCCACATGTATACTGTATACTCCTCCACCCACATGTATACTGTATACTCCTCCACCCACATGTATACTGTATACTCCTCCACCCACATGTATACTGTATACTCCTCCACCCACATGTATACTGTATACTCCTCCACCCACATGTACACTGTATACTCCTCCACCCACATGTACACTGTATACTCCTCCAGTCACATGTATACTGTATACTCCTCCACCCACATGTATACTGTATACTCCTCCACCCACATGTATACTGTATACTCCTCCACCCACATGTATACTGTATACTCCTCCACCCACATGTATACTGTATACTCCTCCACCCACATGTATACTGTATACTCCTCCACCCACATGTATACTGTATACTCCTCCACCCACATGTATACTGTATACTCCTCCACCCACATGTATACTGTATACTCCTCCACCCACATGTATACTGTATACTCCTCCACCCACATGTATACTGTATACTCCTCCACCCACATGTGCACTGTATACTCCTCCACCCACATGTATACTGTATACTCCTCCACCCACATGTATACTGTATACTCCTCCAGTCACATGTATACTGTATACTCCTCCACCCACATGTATACTGTATACTCCTCCACCCACATGTATACTGTATACTCCTCCACCCACATGTATACTGTATACTCCTTCACCCACATGTATACTGTATACTCCTCCACCCACATGTATACTGTATACCCCTCCACCCACATGTATACTGTATACCCCTCCTCCCACATGTATACTGTATACTCCTCCTCCCACATGTATACTGTATACTCCTCCACCCACATGTATACTGTATACTCCTCCACCCACATGTATACCGTATACTCCTCCACCCACATGTATACCGTATACTCCTCCACCCACATGTATACCGTATACTCCTCCACCCACATGTATACCGTATACTCCTCCACCCACATGTATACTGTATACTCCTCCACCCACATGTATACTGTATACTCCTCCACCCACATGTATACTGTATGCTCCTCTGTCATGGTGCCCCTCCACCGACATGTATACTGTGTGGTGTCCCGGTACCGTATTTCATACTGTACCTTTGTAGAGGTCTCCATAGTCAGAGTCCCTAGGAATGTCGGGGTCCCTCTTCTATAGTTATCCCCTTGTCACCCCTCAGTTAATTTGTATTTGTATAGAAGTTCATATAAATATAAGTATAAATATGTATATATTCCAATGCCTACCCGTTCAGCGCAGGGGCGGATCCAGAGTGGAGTCTCGGGAGGGGCACTATTAGAATATTTTGTGTTGGCGGAAAGAAAACAAGATGATCTTACAATATTATAAAATGTTTCATACAGTCCTAACCTTGTTTAAGACTCTTAGGCCGTGTTCACATGTCAGAATAATTATCAAATATACCAACTGCCGCAGAATGGGAAAGTGCTAAAGAGGTTTTAACCATTTAAAACTACAGCTCCCAGTATGACCTAAGCAGTGGTGAGGGGATGCTGGGAGTTGTTGTTTCACCCATCATTACTGCAGAACTTACAAGTGACTCCAGCTCTGATGGGACACACACAGGAGGATACAGAATGATATCAGTGACTACAGGTGACGTCTTCTCTATAGTGAGGAGAATACAGAATGATATCAGTGACTACAGGTGACGTCTTCTCTATAGTGAGGAGAATACACAATGATATCAGTGACTACAGGTGACGTCTTCTCTAAAGTGAGGAGAATACACAATGATATCAGTGACTACAGGTGACGTCTTCTCTATAGTGAGGAGAATACAGAATGATATCAGTGATTACAGGTGACGTCTTCTCTAAAGTGAGGAGAATATACAATGATATCTGTGACTACAGGTGACGTCTTCTCTATAGTGAGGAGAATACAGAATAATATCAGTGATTACAGGTGACGTCTTCTCTAAAGTGAGGAGAATACACAATGATATCAGTGACTACAGGTGACGTCTTCTCTATAGTGAGGAGAATACACAATGATATCATTGACTACAGGTGACGTCTTCTCTATAGTGAGGAGAATACACAATGATATCAGTGACTACAGGTGACATCTTCTCTATAGTGAGGAGAATACACAATGATATCAGTGACTACAGGTGACGTCTTCTCTATAGTGAGGAGAATACACAATGATATCAGTGACTACAGGTGACGTCTTCTCTATAGTGAGGAGAATACACAATGATATCAGTGATTACAGGTGACTTCTTCTCTATAGTGAGGAAAATACATAATGATATCAGTGACTGCAGGTGACGTCTTCTCTATAGTGAGGAGAATACACAATGATATCAGTGACTACAGGTGACGTCTTCTCTATAGTGAGGAGAATACACAATGATATCAGTGACTACAGGGGACGTCTTCTATAGTGAGGAGAATATACAATGATATCAGTGACTACAGGTGACGTCTTCTCTATAGTGAGGAGAATACACAATGATATTAGTGACTACAGGTGACGTCTTCTCTATAGTGAGGAGAATACACAATGATATCAGTGACTACAGGTGACGTCTTCTCTATAGTGAGGAGAATACACAATGATATCAGTGATTACAGGTGACGTCTTCTCTATAGTGAGGAGAATACACAATGATATCAGTGATTACAGGTGACGTCTTCTCTATAGTGAGGAGAATACACAATGATATCAGTGATTACAGGTGACGTCTTCTCTATAGTGAGGAGAATACACAATGATATCAGTGACTACAGGTGACGTCTTCTCTATAGTGAGGAGAATACACAATAATATCAGTGATTACAGGTGACGTCTTCTCTATAGTGAGGAGAATACACAATGATATCAGTGACTACAGGTGACGTCTTCTCTATAGTGAGGAGAATACACAATGATATCAGTGACTACAGGTGACGTCTTCTCTATAGTGAGGAGAATACACAATGATATCAGTGACTACAGGTGACGTCTTCTCTATAGTGAGGAGAATACACAATGATATCAGTGACTACAGGTGACGTCTTCTCTATAGTGAGGAGAATACACAATGATATCAGTGACTACAGGTGACGTCTTCTCTAAAGTGAGGAGAATACACAATGCTATCATTGACTACAGGTGACGTCTTCTCTATAGTGAGGAGAATACACAATGATATCAGTGACTACAGGTGACGTCTTCTCTATAGTGAGGAGAATGTACAATGACATCAGTGACTACAGGTGACGTCTTCTCTATAGTGAGGAGAATACACAATGATATCAGTGACTACAGGTGACGTCTTCTCTATAGTGAGGAGAATACACAATGATATCAGTGACTACAGGTGACGTCTTCTCTATAGTCTTTCCTTATCTAATTCAGATGGTACATACCGCCAGGAATTGTTCCAGCTAAATCTTCTCTCAGCAGAACTTGACGCCCAGATGGTTTTTATGTCAGCGGATTCTGATCCTCTATATGAAAACAATAATTATTATAATACTGCCAAACACTGTATTCTTCTAATACAATACCGCCACACACCCTCTGAATATAATTCTGACACACTGTACCCCCTGAATATACAACACACTGTACCCTCTGTATATAATACTACCACACACTGAACCCTCTGTATATAATACTACCACACACTGAACCCTCTGTATATAATACTATCACACACTGCACCCTCTCTGAATATATTACTACCACACACTGCACCCTCTGAATATAATACTACCACACACTGCACTCTCTGAATATAATACTACCACACACTGCACTCTCTGAATATAATACTACCACACACTGTACCTTCTGTATATAATACTACCACACACTGCACCCTCTGAATATAATACTACCACACACTGCACTCTCTGAATATAATACTACCACACACTGCACTCTCTGAATATAATACTACCACACACTGCACCCTCTCTGAATATATTACTACCACACACTGCACCCTCTGAATATATTACTACCACACACTGCACTCTCTGAATATAATACTACCACACACTGCACTCTCTGAATATAATACTACCACACACTGCACTCTCTGAATATAATACTACCACACACTGCACCCTCTCTGAATATATTACTACCACACACTGCACCCTCTGAATATAATACTACCACACACTGCACTCTTTGAATATAATACTACCACACACTGCACCCTCTCTGAATATAATACTACCACACACTGCACTCTCTGAATATAATACTACCACACACTGCACTCTCTGAATATAATACTACCACACACTGCACCCTCTCTGAATATATTACTACCACACACTGCACCCTCTGAATATAATACTACCACACACTGAACCCTCTGTATATAATACTATCACACACTGCACCCTCTCTGAATATATTACTACCACACACTGCACCCTCTGAATATAATACTACCACACACTGCACTCTCTGAATATAATACTACCACACACTGCACTCTCTGAATATAATACTACCACACACTGTACCTTCTGTATATAATACTACCACACACTGCACCCTCTGAATATAATACTACCACACACTGCACTCTCTGAATATAATACTACCACACACTGCACTCTCTGAATATAATACTACCACACACTGCACCCTCTCTGAATATATTACTACCACACACTGCACCCTCTGAATATATTACTACCACACACTGCACTCTCTGAATATAATACTACCACACACTGCACTCTCTGAATATAATACTACCACACACTGCACTCTCTGAATATAATACTACCACACACTGCACCCTCTCTGAATATATTACTACCACACACTGCACCCTCTGAATATAATACTACCACACACTGCACTCTCTGAATATAATACTACCACACACTGCACCCTCTCTGAATATAATACTACCACACACTGCACTCTCTGTATATAACACTACCACACACTGCACTCTCTGTATATAATACTACCACACACTGCACTCTCTGTATATAATACTACCACACACTGCACTCTCTGTATATAATACTACCACACACTGCACCCTCTGAATTTAATGCTACCACACACTGCACTCTGTGAATATAACTTGCTGTGCAGTGCACCCTCTGAATAAAATACCCAAATGTTTTGTAGCCCATAAAAAACGTACCACCCCAGAAATTCCTCATCATATACACTATACTTCTGAAATACAAAACACTCTGTGCCTTCACATATAGTAATAATGCCCCATCTTGTGCCCCTACATATAATAATTATGACCTGTCCTGTTACCCCCACATAATAATAATGCCCTCTGTCCTGTTCCCCCCACATAATAATAATGCCCCCTGTGCTGTGCCCCTAACATATATTGCCCCCTGTGCTGTGCCCTTCACATATAATGCCCCCTTCTTTGCCCCTCACATATAATGCCCCCATCATGTGCCCCTCACATATAATGCCCCCATCATGTGCCCCTCACATATAATGCCCTGTGCTGTGCCCTTCACATTTAATGCCCCCATCATGCGCCCCTCACATATTATGCCCTGTGCTGTGCCCTTCACATTTAATGCCCCTGTTCTTTGCCCCTCATATATAATGCCCCCATCATGCGCCCCTCACATATAATGCCCCCATCATGCGCCCCTCACATATAATGCCCCGTGCTGTGCCCTTCACATATAATACCCCCATTTTTTGCCCCTCGCATATAATGCCCCCATCATGCGCCCCTCACATATAATGCCCCCTGTGCTGTGCCCCTCACATATAATGACCCCATCCTGTCCCCTCAGGGGGCATTATATGTGAGGGGGACAGCACAGGGGGCATTTTATCTTTGGGGCACAAGACAGGAGCATTATTTGTGAGGGGCACAGCACAGGGGGCATTATATGTGAGGGGCGCATGACGGGGGCATTATATATGAAGGGTGCATGATGGGGGCATTATATGTGATGGGCACAGCACAGGGGGCATTATATGTGAGGGGCACAGCACAGGGGGCATTATATGTGAGGGGCACAGCACAGGGGGTATTATATGTATGGGGCACAGCACAGGGGGCATTATATGTGAGGGGCACAGCACAGGGGACATTATATGTGTGGGGCACAGCACAGGGGGCATTATATGTGAGGGGCACAGCACAGGAGGCATTATTTCATATAATGCCCCCTGTGCTGTGCTATGCCCCTCACATATAATGCCCCCTGTGATGTGCCCCACACATATAATGTCCCCTGTGCTGTGCCCCTCACATATAAATTATATGTGTGGGGCACAGGGGGCATTATATGTGTGGGGCACAGCACAGGGGGCATTATATGGGAGGGGCACAGCACAGGAGGCATTATATGTGAGGGGCACAGCACAGGGGGCATTATATGTGTGGGGCACAGCACAGGGGGCATTATATGTGTGGGGCACAGCATAGGGGGCATTATATGTGTGGGGCACAGCACAGGGGGCATTATATGGGAGGGGCACAGCACAGGAGGCATTATTTCATATAATGCCCCCTGTGCTGTGCTATGCCCCTCACATATAATGCCCCCTGTGCTGTGCCCCACACATATAATGCCCCCTGTGCTGTGCCCCACACATATAATGCCCCCTGTGCTGTGCCCCACACATATAATGCCCCCTGCCATGTGCTCTTCCCATATAATGCCCCCTGTGCTGTGCCCCACACATATAATGCCCCCTGTGCTGTGCCCCTCACATATAATGCCCCCTGTGCTGTGCCCCACACATATAATGCCCCCTGTGCTGTGCCCCACACATATAATGCCCCCTGTGCTGTGCCCCACACATATAATGCCCCCTGCCATGTGCTCTTCCCATATAATGCCCCCTGTGCTGTGCCCCACACATATAATGCCCCCTGTGCTGTGCCCCTCACATATAATGCCCCCTGCCATGTGCTCTTCCCATATAATGCCCCCTGTGCTTTGCCCTGTAGCCCCTCACATTAAATATTCCCTTTTTCCAAGTTTTTAAATCCCCCTCCCCCTCCTCCTGTACAATATAGTTCCCCAAATCCTCTGGCCCCTGAGCATACTCTTCACTACTTACAGTATGTGAGCTGCGGGGACAGGATCTCTGGGCGCCGGCGTGATGATGTGACGTCATGGCGCCGGCCTCTAGTGGATCGCGTCCCCGCAGCTCACATACTGTAATCACAGCTTGTGAAAGTTTAGTGAATGGTGGAGCTGGAGCTTACAGCTTCGTTCGGCTCCACCATGCAAGGTGGTGGGGCGGGTGCTGCATACTGCAATCTCGGGGGGGGGGGGGGGGGGGGGGCAATTGCCCCGTTGCCCCCCCCCCTGGATCCGCCACTGGTTCAGCGTAGCAGGACCTGCTGGTCACGTGATTAGGGTTAGAACTCTATGGTTTTGCTACAGGACCTTTGGAGGTTCCCATGACGTGTTCACCCACAATGCAATGTAACGGTGAGTGACAGTTGTTAAGGACCAATCAAAAGCGGCCCGCCCCTGCCCATATAAGGGACCTGCGCCATCTTGATCCCTCTCTTGGGCTGCTGATTCTGGATGAGGTAGGACCTCCGCAGCTTACAAGACGATTTACTAGGCCAAAGCCTTGCGTCCTCGGCCTGTAACATAGCGGATCTACTAAGCAATTCCCCGCTACTAATCGCAAGATCACTGGACCTAAATACTCCCCTAAATCCAGCGGATCTCTGCTATACAATCCGTAAGGAGCTAAACTGAGCTTATCTGATCCCAACCGACCGTCAATCACTGCTCAGTTATATCTGTAGAGACTGTTATCTGGACTGTTACTATTGCTGCATGTGCAGAAAATCTTCAGTAAAAGTTCCTGCAGGTTTCCAGTTAACAGCGGTTGTGGACAATCCTTTATTCTGCATCACCTATTGCTCTTGGGAAGGGTGGCAATAGGCCTATCAAGATTACAGTACTTAACCCTCACCCTGGCGTCACGAGTGACAAGGGTTAACAGCGCCCTTTATTATTCCGAACAGCAACACCCTAACTACCCTACACCCCACAAGGGCTTCATCCCCCAAGGTTACCACAAAGCCTTTTTGGCGTTGCACGAACAGGATTCGGGTGTGTGCCTGCTGCTGTTGCCACTAGTGAAAGTGTACTCCCCCCCAGAAAGTAACGGACTTTATTCATGTACTGTGAATTACACTCTGGCTTACGGGGTTGCGCGCACGGTGCTGTGTGAAGGAAGTGCACATGTAAAGTAAGGGGGAGGCGAAGAGTACAGCAGAGATACAAGTTGCAAGAGAAAGAGTTGAAGTCGGCGCGGGGCCTTCCTGCGCGCGTGATCCAGAAACCCCGCCCACCGAAGCCCTTGGTGCCGCGGCGGCCGTTTTGTCAGAGTCTAGAGCCGGAGACCAAAAAAGAGATATAGTTCAGCACGGGAAAAGGCGCAGAGTGCGACAGCGGGTTGAAAGTTGTAAGAAGCCGCAACAGTACGGGACCCAGAGACACCAGATTGTCGAATTGGAGTCTTATATAGAGTCACTTCAGCTGCCGATCTACACACTCAAATTTCAGCTTAAGGCAATTGAGTTTCAAGTCACCGCTCTCAAATTTGAAATCTACGTCCTCAAGTTCCAGATTAGAGAACAACTGAGGATCTCCTCGGGACCTAGGAACCCAAGATTTATTTAAAGGGCCAGCACACCCAATACGAAAAATGGCAGAGCCTACAGCGCCACTGTCCCCATCTGAGCGACAGGAGGGCGATGCTTCAGTGACTCCACCAATGGGGTCTCCACCACTAGTCAGAAGGGTGCTGCCGCCTTCACCAACGCTGTTCGAATCTCATTCCCCCTCTGAGGTACGCCTCAGACTATATGAATGACGTCAGAAACCAGGTGAGACTCTCCGAGCATATGCAGTAGCTTTACAGAGCGCATTAGAGGCGGTGCAGAAGCTGGACGGCATCATGCACGATCAGGGTAACCGAGTACTGATGGACCGTTTTATAGAAGGGGCACTGAACAAATTGGACAAGGCCTAACTTAGGATGCTGGCCGTGCAAAATCCCGACATGGCCTTCCCAGCTTTTAAGATGCTAGCAGTTAAAGTGATCGAATCAGGTGCCCAGACAGAGGAGGATAGTGTCCCCGCTACAGAATCCCCGGGGCCCTTGCCCCAGTCACCTGTCCCTTCCCAGACTGCCCTTACAACACCTCCTCCTAGTCCTTGGACAGCTGATTTGCAAGACATTAAGAAGGACATTGAACAGTTAGCCAAGGCGTTTAAAGAGATGGCCGTCTGGCCCAATACCCCTAGATCTGCAACACTCCCACCTAAGAAACCTGACCCCCGCCCTGCTGATCCACCTGATACCCCTCCTGTGAGACCGCCTGGAAGTCAGAGACCCATCTGTAGTTATTGTAACAAGAATGGACACTGGACGAGCCAATGCTGGGCTTTAAACGGGTGTCCCCTGGGGTCGAGGACCGCACCCCAGGAGTAGCTGCTGAAGGTCCAGAACCAACCGGCAACAAGAAATGACTGTCTATGTATGTAGCTCCTTGTCCTTATGTACAGGTGATAGTTGAAGGTATCCGGTTGCAAGCTTTAATAGATATGGGGTCTCAGGTGTCCACTATTCCGCAGGGAGTTTTCTATAAGTATTGGGGTCCAGAAAGGTTATGTGAGCCTAAGGAGGCGGAGTTTAGAGTAATTGCAGGGAACGGGAAACCAGTACCCAGGCATGGCTACTGGGAGCCCACGGTGAAGGTGGGAAAGTATGTGTTAGAAAGGCAGGGTGTGATTGTCACCAGTGTTAGGGATGAAGGGGCAGCTGACTTCATCTTAGGAATCAACATCATGAGACATTGTTTTGATTACATTGTCTGTTCACTGCATGCAGGGGCGTAGCTAGAAACCACGGGGCCCCGGTGCGAAAAATTGCCCTGGGCCCCCTACCACCTAACAACCCTCTTCCCCAATCCCGGCTGCACAAAGATATCAGTGACTACAGTCAGGGGAATACACAACAATATAAGTGACTAACAGGCAGGGCCAGACAGACAAAACAGGCATTTAAGAATAAGCAGCCCATTTTTCTGGAGGGGGTCCAACTGCTGGGACCCCTACCAATCAACAATCAGCTGTTATAAAGCTATAACTCCCATTCGGTCTGGAGAGCCTCAGGCATTATAGGAGTTGTAGTTTTTCAACAGTTGGAGAGCCACAGATTAGGGTACAACATCACCCATCATCACTGCGGAACTTACAAGTGGCTCCAGCTCTGATGGGACAGTCAGAAGAAAACACAATGATATCAGTGACCTGAGTGACGTCTTCTCTGTTGTCTTTTCTTTTCTTCTTCATCTGAACCGGACGTCAGGACTTCTTCCAGCTCCATCTTCTCTGCAGAGTCCGACACCCGGACATCATAGGTTCTCACTTTGTCAGTAGATCCTCATCCTCTGTATGAAGACAATAATCATTATTATTCTGCTAAATACTGCACCCCCTGAAGATAATCCTGCCACACACTGTATCCCCTGAATATAATACTGCCACCCACTATAACCCCTGAATATAAAAATACCATCCACTGTACCTCCTGCATATGTACTCCCTGAATATAATACTGCCACCTACTGTACCCCCTGAATATAAAACTAACATCCACTGTACTCCCTGAATATAATACTGCCACCTACTGTACCCCCTGAATATAAAACTAACATCCACTGTACTCCCTGAATATAATACTGCCACCTACTGTACCCCCTGAATATAAAACTAACATCCACTGTACTCCCTGAATATTATACTGCCACCTACTGTACCCCTGAATATAAAACTAACACCCACTGTACTCCCTGAATATAATACTGCCACCTACTGTACTGTTACGCCGAGCGCTCCGGGTCCCCGCTCCTCCCCGGAGCGCTCGCTACACTCTCGCTACTGCAGCGCTCCGGTCAGATCCACTGACCCGGTGCGCTGCGATACCGCCTCCAGCCGGGATGCGATTCGCGATGCGGGTGGCGCCCGCTCGCGATGCGCACCCCGGCACCCGTACCTGACTCGCTCTCCGTCGGTCCTGTCCCGGCGCGCGCGGCCCCGCGCCCTAGGGCGCGCGCGCGCCGGGTCTCTGCGATTTAAAGGGCCACTGCGCCGCTGATTGGCGCAAGTGGTTCTAATCAGTGTGTTCACCTGTGCACTCCCTATGTATACCTCACTTCCCCTGCACTCCCTCGCCGGATCTTGTTGCCATTGTGCCAGTGAAAGCGTTTCCTTGTGTGTTCCTAGCCTGTGTTCCAGACCTCCTGCCGTTGCCCCTGACTACGATCCTTGCTGCCTGCCCCGACCTTCTGCTACGTCCGACCTTGCTTCTGCCTACTCCCTTGTACCGCGCCTATCTTCAGCAGTCAGAGAGGTTGAGCCGTTGCTAGTGGATACGACCTGGTCACTACCGCCGCAGCAAGACCATCCCGCTTTGCGGCGGGCTCTGGTGAAAACCAGTAGTGACTTAGAACCGGTCCACTAGCACGGTCCACGCCAATCCCTCTCTGGCACAGAGGATCCACCTCCTGCCAGCCGGCATCGTGACAGTAGATCCGGCCATGGATCCCGCTGAAGTCCCTCTGCCAGTTGTCGCCGACCTCACCACGGTGGTCGCCCAGCAGTCACAACAGATAGCGCAACAAGGCCACCAGCTGTCTCAACTGACCGTGATGCTACAGCAGCTACTACCACAGCTTCAGCAATCATCTCCTCCGCCAGCTCCTGCACCTCCTCCGCAGCGAGTGGCCGCTTCAGGCCTACGACTATCCTTGCCGGATAAATTTGATGGGGACTCTAAATTTTGCCGTGGCTTTCTTTCTCAATGTTCCCTGCACTTGGAGATGATGTCGGACCAGTTTCCTACTGAAAGGTCTAAGGTGGCTTTCGTAGTCAGCCTTCTGTCTGGAAAAGCTCTGTCATGGGCCACACCGCTCTGGGACCGCAATGACCCCGTCACTGCCTCTGTACACTCCTTCTTCTCGGAAATCCGAAGTGTCTTTGAGGAACCTGCCCGAGCCTCTTCTGCTGAGACTGCCCTGTTGAACCTGGTCCAGGGTAATTCTTCCGTTGGCGAGTACGCCGTACAATTCCGTACTCTTGCTTCAGAACTATCCTGGAATAATGAGGCCCTCTGCGCGACCTTTAAAAAAGGCCTATCCAGCAACATTAAAGATGTTCTGGCCGCACGAGAAATCCCTGCTAACCTACATGAACTCATTCATCTGGCCACTCGCATTGACATGCGTTTTTCCGAAAGGCGTCAGGAGCTCCGCCAGGATATGGACTTTGTTCGCACGAGGCGTTTTTTCTCCCCGGCTCCTCTCTCCTCTGGTCCCCTGCAATCCGTTCCTGTGCCTCCCGCCGTGGAGGCTATGCAGGTCGACCGGTCTCGCCTGACACCTCAAGAGAGGACACGACGCCGCATGGAGAATCTCTGCCTGTACTGTGCCGGTACCGAACACTTCCTGAAGGATTGTCCTATCCGTCCTCCCCGCCTGGAAAGACGTACGCTGACTCCGCACAAAGGTGAGACAGTCCTTGATGTCAACCCTGCTTCTCCACGTCTTACTGTGCCTGTGCGGATATCTGCCTCTACCTTCTCCTTCTCTACTATGGCCTTCTTGGATTCCGGATCTGCAGGAAATTTTATTTTAGCCTCTCTCATCAACAGGTTCAACATCCCAGTGACCAGTCTCGCCAGACCCCTCTACATCAATTGTGTTAACAATGAAAGATTGGACTGTGCCGTGCGTTACCGCACGGAGCCCCTCCTAATGTGCATCGGACCTCATCACGAGAAAATTGAGTTTTTGGTCCTCCCCAATTGCACTTCCGAAATTCTCCTCGGACTACCCTGGCTTCAACACCATTCCCCAACCCTGGATTGGTCCACTGGGGAGATCAAGAGTTGGGGTTCCTCTTGTTTCAAGGACTGCCTTAAACTGGTTCCCAGTTCTCCTTGCCGTGACCCTGTGGTTCCCCCTGTAACCGGTCTCCCTAAGGCCTATATGGACTTTGCGGATGTTTTTTGCAAAAAACAAGCTGAGACTCTACCTCCTCACAGGCCTTATGACTGTCCTATTGACCTCCTCCCGGGCACTACTCCACCCCGGGGCAGAATTTATCCTCTCTCTGCCCCAGAGACTCTTGCTATGTCTGAGTACATCCAGGAGAATTTAAAAAAGGGCTTTATCCGCAAATCCTCCTCTCCTGCCGGAGCCAGATTTTTCTTTGTGTCCAAAAAAGATGGCTCCCTACGTCCTTGCATTGACTACCGCGGTCTTAATAAAATCACGGTAAAGAACCGCTACCCCCTACCTCTCATCTCTGAACTCTTTGATCGCCTCCAAGGTGCCCACATCTTTACCAAACTGGACTTAAGAGGTGCTTATAATCTCATCCGCATCAGAGAGGGGGATGAATGGAAAATGGCATTTAACACTAGAGATGGACACTTTGAGTATCTGGTCATGCCCTTTGGCCTGTGCAACGCCCCTGCCGTCTTCCAAGACTTTGTTAATGAAATTTTTCGTGATCTCTTATATTCCTGTGTTGTTGTGTATCTGGACGATATTCTGATTTTTTCTGCCAACCTAGAAGAACACCGCCAGCATGTCCGCATGGTTCTTCAGAGACTTCGTGACAATCAACTTTATGCCAAAATGGAGAAATGTCTGTTTGAATGTCAATCTCTTCCTTTCCTAGGATACTTGGTCTCTGGCCAGGGACTACAAATGGATCCAGACAAACTCTCTGCCGTCTTAGATTGGCCACGCCCCTCCGGACTCCGTGCTATCCAACGTTTTTTGGGGTTCGACAATTATTACAGACAATTTATTCCACATTTTTCTACCATTGTGGCTCCTATCGTGGCTTTAACCAAAAAGAATGCCAATCCTAAGTCATGGCCTCCTCAAGCGGAAGACGCCTTTAAACAGCTCAAGTCTGCCTTTTCTTCGGCTCCCGTGCTCTCCAGACCTGACCCATCTAAACCCTTCCTATTGGAGGTTGATGCCTCCTCAGTAGGAGCTGGAGCGGTCCTTCTACAAAAAAATTCTTCCGGGCATGCTGTTACTTGTGGTTTTTTTTCTAGGACCTTATCTCCGGCGGAGAGGAACTACTCCATCGGGGATCGAGAGCTACTAGCCATTAAATTAGCACTTGAGGAATGGAGGCATCTGCTGGAGGGATCAAGATTTCCAGTTATTATTTACACCGATCACAAGAATCTCTCCTATCTTCAGTCTGCCCAACGGCTGAATCCTCGCCAGGCCAGGTGGTCTCTGTTCTTTGCCCGATTTAATTTTGAAATTCACTTTCGGCCTGCCGATAAGAACATTAGGGCCGATGCTCTCTCTCGTTCCTCGGATGCCTCGGAAGTAGAGCTCTCTCCGCAACACATCATTCCTCCTGACTGCCTGATCTCCACTTCTCCAGCCTCCATCAGGCAAACTCCTCCAGGGAAGACCTTCGTCTCTCCACGCCAACGCCTCGGAATCCTCAAATGGGGTCACTCCTCCCATCTCGCAGGTCATGCGGGCATCAAGAAATCCGTGCAACTCATCTCTCGTTTCTATTGGTGGCCGACTCTGGAGACGGATGTTGTGGATTTTGTGCGAGCCTGCACTGTCTGTGCCCGGGATAAGACTCCTCGCCAGAAGCCTGCTGGTCTTCTTCATCCTCTGCCTGTCCCCGAACAGCCTTGGTCTCTGATTGGTATGGACTTTATTACTGACTTACCCCCATCCCGTGGCAACACTGTTGTTTGGGTGGTCGTTGATCGATTTTCCAAGATGGCACATTTCATCCCTCTTCCTGGTCTTCCTTCAGCGCCTCAGTTGGCAAAACAATTTTTTGTACACATTTTTCGTCTTCACGGGTTGCCCACGCAGATCGTCTCGGACAGAGGCGTCCAATTCGTGTCAAAATTCTGGAGGGCTCTCTGTAAACAACTCAAGATTAAATTAAACTTTTCTTCTGCCTATCATCCTCAATCCAATGGGCAAGTAGAAAGAATTAACCAGGTCCTGGGTGACTATTTACGGCATTTTGTTTCCTCCCGCCAGGATGACTGGGCAGATCTTCTACCATGGGCCGAATTCTCGTATAACTTCAGAGTCTCTGAATCTTCCTCCAAATCCCCATTTTTCGTGGTGTACGGCCGTCACCCTCTTCCCCCCCTCCCTACCCCCTTGCCCTCTGGTCTGCCCGCTGTGGATGAAATATCTCGTGATCTTTCCACCATATGGAAAGAGACCCAAAATTCTCTCTTACAGGCTTCATCACGCATGAAGAAATTTGCTGATAAGAAAAGAAGAGCTCCCCCCATTTTTTCTCCTGGAGACAAGGTATGGCTCTCCGCTAAATATGTCCACTTCCGTGTCCCTAGCTACAAATTGGGACCACGCTATCTTGGTCCTTTCAAAATTTTGTGCCAGATTAATCCTGTCTCTTACAAACTTCTTCTTCCTCCTTCTCTTCGTATTCCTAATGCCTTTCATGTCTCTCTTCTTAAACCACTCATCCTCAACCGTTTCTCTCCCAAACTTGTTTCTCCCACTCCTGTTTCCGGCTCCTCGGACATCTTCTCCGTAAAGGAGATACTGGCCTCCAAGAAGGTCAGAGGGAAAACTTTTTTTTTGGTCGATTGGGAGGGTTGTGGTCCTGAAGAGAGATCCTGGGAACCTGAGGACAATATCCTAGACAAAAGTCTGCTCCTCAGGTTCTCAGGCTCTAAGAAGAGGGGGAGACCCAAGGGGGGGGGGGTACTGTTACGCCGAGCGCTCCGGGTCCCCGCTCCTCCCCGGAGCGCTCGCTACACTCTCGCTACTGCAGCGCTCCGGTCAGATCCACTGACCCGGTGCGCTGCGATACCGCCTCCAGCCGGGATGCGATTCGCGATGCGGGTGGCGCCCGCTCGCGATGCGCACCCCGGCTCCCGTACCTGACTCGCTCTCCGTCGGTCCTGTCCCGGCGCGCGCGGCCCCGCTCCCTAGGGCGCGCGCGCGCCGGGTCTCTGCGATTTAAAGGGCCACTGCGCCGCTGATTGGCGCAAGTGGTTCTAATCAGTGTGTTCATCTGTGCACTCCCTATGTATACCTCACTTCCCCTGCACTCCCTCGCCGGATCTTGTTGCCATTGTGCCAGTGAAAGCGTTTCCTTGTGTGTTCCTAGCCTGTGTTCCAGACCTCCTGCCGTTGCCCCTGACTACGATCCTTGCTGCCTGCCCCGACCTTCTGCTACGTCCGACCTTGCTTCTGCCTACTCCCTTGTACCGCGCCTATCTTCAGCAGTCAGAGAGGTTGAGCCGTTGCTAGTGGATACGACCTGGTCACTACCGCCGCAGCAAGACCATCCCGCTTTGCGGCGGGCTCTGGTGAAAACCAGTAGTGACTTAGAACCGGTCCACTAGCACGGTCCACGCCAATCCCTCTCTGGCACAGAGGATCCACCTCCTGCCAGCCGGCATCGTGACATGTACCCCCTGAATATAAAACTAACATCCACTGTACTCCCTGAATATAATACTGCCACCTACTGTACCCCTGAATATAAAACTAACACCCACTGTACTCCTGGAATATAATACTGCCACCTACTGTACCACTTGAATATAAAACTAACATCCACTGTACTCCCTGAATATAATACTGCCACCTACTGTACCCCTGAATATAAAACTAACACCCACTGTACTCCCTGAATATAATACTGCCACCTACTGTACCCCCTGAATATAAAACTACCATCCACTATACTCCTTGAATATAATACTGCCACCTACTGTACCCCCTGAATATAAGACTACCATCCACTATACTCCTTGAAAATAATACTGCCACCTACTTAATCCCTTGAATATAAAACTACCATCCACTGTACTCCTTGAATATAATACTGTCACCTACTGTACCCCCTGAATATAAAACTACCATCCACTGTACTCCTGGAATATAATACTGCCACCTACTGTACGCCCTGAATATAAAACTACCATCCACTGTACTCCTTGAATATAATACTGCCACCTACTGTCCCCCTGAATATAAAACTACCATCCACTGTACCCCTTGAATATAACACTGCCACCCACTGCACCCTCTGAATATATAACTACCATCCACTGTACCTCCTGCATATAATACTGTCACCCACTGTACCCCCTGAATATAATACTGCCACCTACTGTTCACCCTGAATATAATACTTACCTCTTAAATATAATACTGCCACACACTGTACCCCCTGAATATAATACTGCCACCTACTGTTAACCCTGAATATAATACTTACCTCTTAAATATAATACTGCCACACACTGTGCCCCTGAATATAAACCCTCAAAATAACCATGCTATATGCTGTACCCTCCCACACATCATACATACATACATCTTGCTTACACACATCTATCATCCATACACACACATTATTCATACATACATCATACATACAGTGACTTAGAGAAACAGAGAGTCGGCACTGATTGACCTCTGCTAATACTGCACACCTGCAGAGTCCATGTTAGTGCTTGTGGAAACACAGATCCTTAAACGGTATGTTCCGTGGTGCTCAACCTTCAGAGTGCAGGAATTGCATTCACATAAAGACAATGAAGAAAATCAGGTGGCACTCACGGTATTGTGAACAGTATATTCTCTATTCAAAAAGCCAGGAATGTCCAGCGCGATGGGGTGAAAGCAGGAAACTTTATTTCGGACACATGGTCAGCACATAAAACCAACGCGTTTCGGGTCAGACAGGACCCTTAATCATGGCATCATGATTAAGGGTCCTGTCTGACCCGAAACGCGTTGGTTTTATGTGCTGACCATGTGTCCGAAATAAAGTTTCCTGCTTGCACCCCATCGCGCTGGACATTCCTTGCTTTTTGCTACAGTTTGAGACCGAAGGCACTGCCGGTTAGTCCGTGCAAGGTGTGGGAGGCGCAGCGGAGGTGAGCCGCCTAATCTGCTTGATTATTATCTTCTTTATTCGGTGCAGTGCATAAACAGACAGCGGGGCGCTTGCATCAGCAGTGTAACGGACGACAGCTATTTCACGCCGCTCCCGGCGCTTCTTCCTGAAGTGCCACCTGATTTTCTTCATTGTCGTCATTCATACAGTACATACACACATCACCTCCGGACCCCCCAAACACATACATTATACATATATACACACACATCATACACACACATACATCATACATACACCCGCCGCCTCCAGAATCCTCTGCATAATTCATCTCCACACATCATACATACATCCTTATAGCTTACACACATCTCCACACATCATACATATACATCTTGCTTACACACATCATTCATACATCATACATACAGTACATAGACACACATCATTCATACACACACCACCTCCGGACCCCCCAAACACATGCATTATACATACATACACACACATCATACATACACCTGCCGCCTCCAGATCCCTCTGCATAATTCATCTCCACACATCATACATACATCCTTATAGCTTACACACATCTCCACACATCATACATGTACATCTTGCTTACACACATCTCCACACATCATACATGTACATCTTGCTTACACACATCATTCATACATCATACATACAGTATATACACACTCATCATTCATACACACGCCGCCTCTGGGCCCTCCACACATGCATAATACTTACACATCATACATACACATACATAAACACATCATACATACACCTGCCGCCTCCAGATCCCCCAACATAATACATGTCCACACATCATACATATATCCTTCTAGCTTACACACATCATACATACATCTTGCTTACACAACATCTATCATTCATACATCATGCATACAGTACATACACACGCTGCCTCCAGACACCAAACCCCCCCATGCATATATACATCGCGCTTACACCTACATACATACATTACATACAGTACATACATATACACATTCTACACACATCATACATATACTGTACACAACATACATACACAAACGCAATAATACAAACACACATGATACATGTACTCCCACATAAAACATACATATATATACACATCATACACACACACCTCACATAACACATACATGCAAACATCATACATACACATGATCCGCCCCCCCCCCCCACCCCCGGTCCTCGGCCTCCTCACCTGCATACACTGTGAGTTCAGGGTGGTCCGGTCCCAGGAATCCAGCGTCGGAGGCAGCAGGCCGCACGGAAGCTTTAGTGCCCTGGGTAGGCCAAAGCAGAGTCCCGTGCTACAGCACGGCCCGGGGGTGCGGGAGGTTGGGGCTCCGGGATTTTAGGGGTTTTAGTTTGGAGGGGGGCACTGCTGGGGGCCCCTACATAGACGGAAGGCCACCAGGAGCACCGGCTTCCATCTACTTGCCAGCCTCCACTTCTTCCTCGGCGCCAGGAGCAAGAAGACATTTGTGCCTGCGCGGCGCAGGTTTGCCTCCAGCAGCCAATCCGCTGCGGCAGGAGGAGGGGTAAGAGCGACCTCTATAGCTACGCCACTGACTGCATGCATCTCTCCCTCACATGTCACCTCCAGGCCGGCGAGCCGCGCAACACCACCTCAAGATCCTCCAAGCAGAACAGAAGTTTGTGAATCATCAGGGAGAAATCTGTCAAGTCAGGATCCAAGACATACGTGCTGTTACCCTACAGCCACAAATGGAGACAGTAATTTGGTGTTGTGCCCGACCTGGGGTGAAGAATCAGGATTACCAAGCGCTCTTGGAGCCCATCGTGCTGGAATATTTTCCCTTGGTGCGGGCAGATAGAAGCCTGGTGACAGTACGAAATGGGAAAGTTCCGGTAAGACTCATTAACCTCTCCGATGTTGCCGTCCGGCTATCTAAGTATACCCCTGTGGCTAAACTGCACCATTTAGACGCAATAGATGTGGACTCGAAGTCACAAGTGGCCCAACGAGGACCTGATCAGAATCCTGCGGAACCTTGGTGGGTCCAACTACAGATAGGGGATGAAGACACTCCAAAGGAGCAGGTGGGAGGAGTTATCCAGGTAGCTAAACAATATCAAGAAGCTTTCGGCAAGTTCCCCACTGACTTTGGCAGGACTACAATTATCAAGCATCGGATTCTCCCAAGAGACAATCCACTCATTAAGGAGAGGCATCGTCCTGTGGCTCCTGGGATGTATCAGACCATAAAGAAGATGCTCATGGAAATGAAGGAGGCTGCTGTTATCCAGGAAAGCCAGAGTCCTTGGGCAGCACCTTTGGTCCTTGTGAAGAAAAAGGATGGGACTATCCGTTTTTGTGTAGATTACCGGAAACTGAACGGAGTAACTCACAAGGACGCCTATCCTCTCCCCCGCATTGAAGAATCCTTGACTGCATTGGGGTCCGCCACCTACTTTTCTACACTGGACTTGACAAGTGGCTACTGGCAGGTACCGATGGCGGAAGAAGATAGAGAGAAGACAGCATTTGTGACCCCCATGGGACTCTTTCGAGTTCAAAAATATGCCTTTTGGACTGTGCAACACACCTGCTACTTTCCAACGCTTGATGGAGTGATGTTTAGGACATCTCAACTTCCAGAGTGTTCTCTTGTATTTAGACTACGTCATCGTCTATTCCCGGACGTATCAGGAACACCTGGACCACCTGAAAGAAGTTTTCCAAGTCCTTATTTAACATGGACTCAAGGTTAAACCCTCCAAGTGTCATTTGCTGAAGCCACAAGTACACTATCTGGGGCATGTCGTCAGTGCCCAAGTGGTCCAGCCCGATCCGGATAAAGTGAGTGCTGTGAGGGAGTGGCCTACACCCAAGACAGTGCGAGACGTCCGAAGTTTCCTGGGATTTGCTGGATATTACCAATGTTTCATCCCCCACTTTGCCCAAATTGTTGGACCTTTGACCGAGCTACTGAGAGGCACTGCCCGGGAGAATTATAATGGGAGGTTACCCATACAGTGTGCCAAAGATCAAGAAAATGCCTTTCGAGTCTTGAAATACCTCCTCACGGAACCCCCTATTCTGGCGTATCCTGACTACAGCCTGCCGTTCCGTTTGTATACAGATGCTAGCTTCGAAGGTCTGGGAGAAGTCTTATCTCAGGTACAGGAAGGCAAAGATTAATCGCCTCCGAGGCGCCAAAAAGAATGACGCCAACTACAGCTCCTTCAAACTGTAGCTCCTAGCCTTGGTCTGGGCCATTACAGAGAAGTTTAAAGACTATCTGGCTGCTACTCCCTTCACGGTCTATACCAATAACAATCCCTTGGCCCATTTGAACACTGCTAAGTTGGGGGCTCTTGAATAACGCTGGGTCTCCCGGTTGGCCAACTATGATTTCAATATTAAGTACCGCAGCGGCAAAACTAACGTTAATGCGGATGTACTTTCACGTATGGCCCCGGGGGAAGCACCTCCTGCTGAAGATGTGTGGGAATATGTGGAGATGCCTCCCTTCTACCGAAGGTTCCAGAGCCAGAGTGCTCTAAATGCCCAGGAGGGGGACAAACCTGAATACTCAAAGTCCCTTAAGATTTATCCACATGGAAGACACTTCAGGACGAAAGCCGGGTTATCGGGGACCTCTTGGACTATTGCCTCCACAAGAAAGTACCCACTCGGCTTCACAAGTCACAAGGGGACTTTGAGTTGAAAAGGCTGTGGCGACAGAGGAATCGCCTGTTCCTGCACAAGGGGTTGATATACCGAAACTCCCTGGACCCAGTTTCAGGAGACCGTATACCTCAGATCTTTGTCCCTAGAAGAGATGCAGCCATGGTCCTGAATGCCTGTCATGACCAGTCCGGGCATTTCGGGGTCCATAAGACTGAAGCCACTGTCAGAAAAAGATTTTACTGGATAGGGATGCGGGGAGACATGGAGAAGTGGTGCGCTGAATGCTCCGTGTGCAATGTTATCAAGAATCCCCGGAGGGACGCAAGGGCCCAGCCTGGAGGTGTTTGCAGCATGAGGAGACCATATAGTGGCTGAATGACACAGCCTGGAGGTGTTGGCAGCATGCAGAGACCATATAGTGGCTGAATGACACAGCGTGGAGGTGTTGGCAGAAGCATGAGGAGACCGTATAGTGGCTGAATGACACAGCCTGGAGGTGTTGGCAGCATGAGGAGACCATATAGTTGCTGAATGACACAGTGTGGAGGTGTTGGCAGCATGAGGAGACCATATAGTGGCTGAATGGCACAGCCTGGAGGTGTTAGCAGCATGAGGAGACCATATAGTGGCTGAATGACACAGCGTGGAGGTGTTGGCAGCATGAGGAGACCATATAGTGGCTGAATGACACAGCTCAGAGGTGTTGGCAGCATGAGGAGACCATATAGTGGCTGAATGACACAGCGTGGAGGTGTTGGCAGCATGAGGACACCATATAGTGGCTGAATGACACAGCATGGAGGTGTTGGCAGCATGAGGAGACCATATAGTGGCTGAAGGACACAGCGTGGAGGTATTGGCAGCATGAGGAGACCATATAGTGGATGAATGGCACAGTGTGGAGGTGTTGGCAGCATGAGGAGACCCTATAGTGGCTGAATGACACAGCGTGGAGGTGTTGGCAGCATGAGGAGACCATATAGTGACTGAATGACACAGCGTGGAGGTGTTGGCAGCATGAGGAGACCATATAGTAGCTGAATGACACAGCGTGGAGGTGTTGGCAGCATGAGGAGACAATATAGTAGCTGAACGACACAGCGTTGAGGTGTTGGCAGCATGAGGAGACCATTTAGTGGCTGAATGACACAGCGTGGAGGTGTTGGCAGCCTGAGGAGACCATATAGTGGCTGAATGACACAGCATGGAGGTGTTGGCAGCATGAGGAGACCATAAAGTGGCTGAATGACAAAGGGTGGAGGTGTTGGCAGCATTAAATTTAAGATTTTGAAATTTAAATTAATGATTTTGAAATTGAACTTTTAACCCCCAAGTTTTAGTGTCCCGGACCCCAACGTGTGGGTACAAAGGGACAAATCTAACAAGCCCCCACAGGGCTCATGTGGCTGTGAGATGTAGGCGCAACGTTGCCATTGCCCTGACCAGCCATTGTTTCCAACACTTTTCGCCAAGGCAAACCATGTGTATAACAGCGTGACACCGCCGTGCCCTGCACACATGGTATGCTGAAGGGGCACTGAGAATTGTCCGGGCAGTGGAGGCTGAGGACATGGTGGAGGATGTGGAGGTGGAGTCGCACACTGTCACAGGACCAACGGGCTGACAGAGTGGAGCAGGAAGCAGCATGAGTACTCACAACCCCTAAAAGTAAAAGGTGAATGTTGAAATCTCTATTGAAGATGCATGTTAGGTAGTGCTACCATCCAAAAATGTAAGGCCCAAGCCCAGAAGTATCAGTAAGCCAAGTAGTTCCTGAAACACACAGTCAGGAGCAGGCATCAGCAGTACACCCGAGGGTTTCATAACCCCTTACATTGAAATATCAATGTTGAAATTTCTATTTAGCATGTATTTAGCTCGTGCTAAACATCCAAAAATTTAAGGCCCAAGCCCAGAAGCATCAGTAAGCCAAGTAGTTCCTGAAACACACAGTCAGGAGCAGGCATCAGCAGTACACCAGAGGGTTTCATAACCCCTTACATTGAAAGATCAATGTTGAAATTTCTATTTAGCATGTATTTAGCTCCTGCTATACATCCAAAAATTTAAGGCCCAAGCCCAGGAGCTTCAATAAGCCAAGTAATGAACGACTTAAAGCCTACTGGAACTGAGAAACTTCAAAATGGTAAATCTACCACCTGGGATAGTCAGTCAATTCCAACAGCCGGTGGTCAGTAGCCACAGTTCCCTGTTTCTGTTAGTCCTTGGCAATACTCCTTTTTTTTTACTGGTTTGGTATCAACATGGCAATAATGCTGGGAGAGTGACTCAAGGATAGCCACATGTTTCCTACAATACACAGTCAATATATGGAGACCATATGGAGTCTGAATGGCACAGCCTGGAGGTGGCTGAAGCATGAGGATACCATATAGTGTCTGAATGCCACAGCCTGGAGTTGGTGGCAGATGAGGAATCAATAGGGCCTCACAATCTCTCAGAATAAAAGATGAATGTTAAAATTTCCATTGAAGATGTATGGTACCTAGTGCTACCATTAACATATATAGGTAATGTCCTAGGCACAGCAGCATCACTAAACCATGTAGTTGCTGAATGACACAGACAGGAGCAGTCTGCAGCAGGAGTGCACAAGAGGGTTTCATAACCCATAAGATTGAAAGATCAATGTTGAAATCTCAATTAAGCATTTATATAAGCTAGTGCTAACATCCAAAAATATAAGCCCAAGCCCAGCAGCATCACTAAGACAAGTAGTTCCTGAAACACACAGCATGGAGCAGGCATCAGCATGAGTTTACAAGAGGGCTTCACAACCCCTAACATCATGTTAATGTTGAAATCTTTATACAAGCTGTATGTTAGCTAGTGCTAACCTCAAAAACTTTTAGGCACAGGCCCTGCAGCATCACTAAACCATATAGTTGCTGAAACACACAGCCTGGAGCAGGCAGCAGGATGTGTACATAAGAGGGATTCACAACCCCTAACATTAAAAGATCAATGTTGAAATCTCGATTGAGCTTGTATGTTTGCTAGTGCTAACATAAAAAAAATTGTAATATCCAAGACAGTCCCAGCAGCATCAGAAATCAATATATTGGTGGAATGACACAGCCTGGAGGTGGGGAAAGCATAAGAAGCCCATATAGTGTCTGAATGGTACAGCCTGGAGTTGTCTGAAGCATGAGGAGACCATATAGTGGCTGAATGGCGCAGCCTGGAGTTGGCAGAAGCATAAGGAGACAAAATAGTGGCTGAATGAAACAGCCTGGAGGTGGCAGCAGCGGCATCATGAGTCCTGAAAGTGAACTGGTGACCGAGTGGTGCGGTGGGTGGCAATACCAGTACCCGGTGATGAAGGTGGCTGGAATGTTTGTAGCTGGGGAGCAGTGCCTTAAATCTAATATAAATATAATAGGAGCACGCGCTGGGAAATAGCTCGGAGAAATGACAATAGATGAATAACAGAAATAATGTCCTACCTTATGTATTGTGATGCTTCATAATGATAGGACAATGTACAAAGGTTTCTGAAATATGGATGAGGAATGAAAAAAATGAATGAAAGACAATAGTATATTATAAGAAGTAGATGAAGTGGTATATATTGATTGGGTACCTGGAAAAACTGAATGGATAGTATGGAAGCCAAAATTTTTTTTTTTTTTATGTATAGATCCTTCCGTGGTGGGCCCGTAAGTGGGTTGCTCCAGCGCTGCAAAATGTAGTGTAATGGTATCAGCACTTCCTTAACAGGGTTATGATGTAATGTCCTGATATGATTATGTACCTGGAGTCTGTAGATGGTCGGAACAGTCACCTTCCAGGATAGAGGTCTTTAGAACAGGTGTAGCGGGAGAACGACCGGCCAGTAGCGTCTCGATCGGCTTCCGTCCTCGTGGCGAATAGCTCGATGGTGTGAGCGGCTAATAGTGACGTCACTAAGGGGGCACAGAGAGTCCACAAAGATATCGACGCGTTTCGAAAACACTCGGGTTTCCTTCGTCGGGATACACGATGTGGTTAAGTGACCGTGATTTATAGGAGGAAGCGAACCTGGCATGTTAACCCTCTGTGTGCCATCCTGGATGAGTGATTGACTTAGTTTATAGTCCAGCGCTGGGATGAAAATGTTGCCATATCTATATATATGTGTATATATTTAAGATAAAAACCCAAAAATTTCCATTTCTTCATTTAATCCAAATGGGGCCATTGAATTTAAATTAAAAATCCATTTGCTTTCTGATCGTGATAGTTGTGCAATGAAGTTCCCTCCTCGCCAGTGTGGGGCAATCTTCTCCAAGCCAAAAGAATGGGATCCTGTGACTGATTGTTGGTGGAATCTTTTGTAATGAACTGATAATGGGTCCGTAAATCCCCGCTGAATGTTATAAAAGTGTTCTTTGATTCTTATTCCTAGTTGCCTCTTTGTTCTGCCGATGTATATTTTTTCACATGGGCAGGTGATCGCATAGATCACCCCCATAGATTTGCAGTGTATATGATTATTTATTTTGTATTTTATTTTCTCACACTTATTCTCTACCTCAATTGTCGAGTTGGTGTTTTTAATTATTTTACAGGCACTGCAAGCTTTGCATGGAAAGAAGCCTTTTTTAGTAGGTAATAAATTACTACTATTAAGAACTGAGGATTTTTTTGTTGTTGTTACTTTAATAGTGGGGGCTATTTTTATCCCAATGGTAGGTGCTTTTTTGTATACAAAAGAGGGAGTCTGTGGGAGGATGTCCCCCAGTATTTTGTCACTGCAGAGGACAATACCGTTTTACTATTTTCCTAAAGGCGAAGCTTTGATTATTGTATTGTGTTATAATGGGAATTTTTGTTATTGTTTTCTGTTTTTCCAGATTGATGTTTTGTTCCTCCTTTTCTTGTTTTTCTTTAAATATTAATTATGTTCTGTCTGTTTCCCGTATTTGTTCTTGTATTGTTATCAAGGGGGCTTCTTCATATCCCTTTACTAAAAATGTATCCCTTAGGATGGTGGCTTCCTTATCATATTGGATTGTGTCTGTGCAGTTTCGGCGCAGTCTGAGGAACTGACTTTTAGGTATGTTAGTTAGCCAGCTTGGGAGATGGCAGCTGTCCATTCTAATAAAACTGCGGCTGTCTGTTGGTTTATGATAGGTGGAGGTAGTGATTTGATCATTTAAAATAGAAATGGTGAGGTCTGAAAAATGTACAGTCGTCTGGCTATATGTAGCTGTAAAATAAAAAAAAAATATTCATTTTTATTAATATCAATTAAAAAAGAGTCCAAGCTCTCTACTCCACCCTTCCAAATAAAAACGACATCGTCGATGAACCTCTGCCAGAGGACGAGGTTCGCACCAAGCTGCCCCCCCCCCCGGAAGATAGTAGACTCCTCCCAGAGGCCCACATAGAGATTAGAATAGCTTGGTGCGGACCTCGTCCCCATCGCTGTGCCCCACGTCTGATTGTAAAAAACATCTTCATATTTAAAATAATTGTGGTTTAAAATGAATTTAATACATTCTCCAATATAGTGGATGTGGCCCTCAGGCATGACTCCTTGTTTTTTTTTTTAAGTCTTCAGATGCCTCTCGTCCTTTGGATTGTTCTATCACTGTATATAGTGACGTAATGTCAAGGATGCCAATAATATAGTCCTTATCCCACGTAATAATTGGAGTATATGTGATGTATCCTTTAAGTATGCTGGAAGCTTTTCTACACACGGTTGTAAATGTGTGTCTATGTATTTAGACAAGTTGGAGGTCAGACAACCTATACCGGAGACAATAGGTCTCCCCGGGGGGTTATGATCATCCTTGTGGATTTTAGGGATATGGTAGAAGACGGGGATGATGGGATGGTGTTTCATAATAAAATCCCTTTCTTGTTTGTTTAGTATTCCCGCTTGGGTGCCCTCCTCTAATAAATGCACCAGTTGTTCTTTGTATTTGGTTGTTGGGTCCCCCCTTAGTTTTTCATATGTTTTATCATCATTAAGCAGACGCATGCATTCAGTATGATACAGGTCCTGATTAAGGAGGACAATACTGCCTCCCTTATCCGCCGGGCGGATAATGATGTCATGATTAGTTTGGAAGGATATTATGGCTTGTTCTTCCTTTTTAGTTAAATTGTGTTTTTGATATTTATGGTTTATTTTTAATTTTCTGAGATCTGTGGTAACCAGGTTTTCAAAAGAGTACATGGCTTGAGAATATTCCTGCTGGGGAAAGAAGGTTGATTTTTTCTTTAATTCCGTGTGGGTATAAGTAGAGTTAATGTGGGAGTCAGTACCATTGGACGTGTTGATAGGATTTAAAAAAAATTATTTTTTCAAGGTTAAATTTCTCATGAACTTTTTTAGGCCAATATATGTGTCAAATTTGTTTAGATGACATGTGGGAGCAAACTTAAGGCCCTTCTGAATGAGTTCAGTTTCTCCTGTGGTAGGTGAGTGACTACTAAGGTTATACATTTTTTGCGATGGTTGTTGTGATAAATGTGATTCATTACTTAATATGGATTTTTTGTTGTTGTTCTCGTTTTCTTAGTGAGTTTTCGTCCTCTTTTTCCTCTCTTTCTTTGTTTTGTCGTCTTTTTTGAAAAAAATCAGATTTAATGGATTTTGCATTACTTTTGGTATTGGTGATAATAGACAGTGTGTTGGTTTTTTGTTTTGGTCTGGTATCTCCTGTTTTGTCCACCTGATGTGGAGTTCTATCAGTCGATTTGTGTTTATTGCTTAAATTGGATTCCTGCCGTAGAGGGGAGAATCTGTTTTGTAATGGTAATCCTTGATAGGCAGGTTCTAGAGGAATGGGTTCTAGAGGGATGGGTTCTAGAGGATGGGTCTGTCTTTACTGGTGTTATCCGATTTTTGTGGTATTCTCGTGAAGTCAAATTTTTCCCGTATGTCTCCTTCCTCTTTTCTTTCATCATAGGGGGATTGAGGTACACTGTATGCTTGGGAGGGGGTCGGGTCATGAACAGTTAATAAGGATAAGTTAATCTCTTCAGAATTCACTCGTTCCTCCTCCACAGCATCAATGGTAATGAGTTCTTCAAAGTCACTGTTTTTCTCTTCTTCCAGATTTTCCCTGTTAGTAGCTGTATCTCTACTGAGCTTTTTTTGTTTTTTCGCTAGTATGTCCTCCTCCTTTTGTCTGATTCTTCTTTGAATATTAGTTGAAAGTTTTTTGATTTCTTCATGATTTTTGTATGGTTTTATATTATCAAACATTTGTGCTATTATCGGTTTATTTTTCATGAGGCTATTTTTTCTTTTATTGATAATACAAGTGACTGCCTGTCTGGAGAACTCATGGAATAGACAATCCCATTCGTCCAATGTGTCAGGGTCGCCAAGGTCCCCGGATAGTGCTTTTTTGCACCACCAGGCCTTTTGGTATAATATCTTTGTCTAAGTATTGTTCTAGAGGGGCGACCTCCCACATATCCCGCATTTCTGTAATTAGAAGTCTCTCTAATTTTTTCAGATCAAACTTAGCTTGTGTGATTTCTTCTAGTGTTGTAGGATTAGGTGGGGTGTATTGTGGTTTTGTGGTTAGTTTAAAATCATTTGGAATATGAGTAATACGGTTTCTACGGTCATTCCACAATTCCATCCTGCAGCGAGGTGATATGCAGGAAAAAGCAATAGTAAAATATAACAAATATATCACTCGCGCTGGTGGAGATTGTGGGCGTATTCCTGAATAACGTACAAAAAAGAGTAAGACAATATAAATATAATAATAGGAGCACGCGCTGGGAAATAGCTCGGAGAAATGACAATAGATGAATAACAGAAATAATGTCCTACCTTATGTATTGTGATGCTTCATAATGATAGGACAATGTACAAAGGTTTCTGAAATATGGATGAGGAATGAAAAAAATGAATAAATTAATCAGTCACAGGATCCCATTTTTTTTGGTTTGGAGAAGATTGCCCCACACTGGCGAGGAGGGAACTTCATTGCGCAACTATCACGATCAGAAAGCAAATGGATTTTTAATTTAAATTCAATGGCCCCATTTGGATTAAATGAAGAAATGGAAATTTTTGGGTTTTTATCTTAAATATATACACATATATGTAGATACGGCAACATTTTCATCCCAGCGCTGGACTATAAACTAAGTCAATCACTCATCCAGGATGGCACACAGAGGGTTAACACGCCAGGTTCGCTTCCTCCTATAAATCACGGTCACTTAACCACATCGTGTATCCCGATGAAGGAAACCCGAGTGTTTTCGAAACGCGTCGATATCTTTGTGGACTCTCTGTGCCCCCTTAGTGACGTCACTATTAGCCGCTCACACCATCGAGCTATTCGCCACGAGGACGGAAGCCGGTCGAGACGCTACTGGCCGGTCGTTCTCCCGCTACACCTGTTCTAAAGACCTCTATCCTGGAAGGTGACTGTTCCGACCATCTACAGACTCCAGGTACATAATCATATCAGGACATTACATTATAACCCTGTTAAGGAAGTGCTGATACCATTATACTACATTTTGCAGCGCTGGAGCAACCCACTTACGGGCCCACCACGGAAGGATCTATACATACTTCCATACTATCCATTCAGTTTTTCCAGGTACCCAATCAATATATACCACTTCATCTACTTATTATAATATACTATTGTCTTCCATTCATTTTTTTCATTCCTCATCCATATTTCAGAAACCTTTGTACATTGTCCTATCATTATGAAGCATCACAATACATAAGGTAGGACATTATTTCTGTTATTCATCTATTGTCATTTCTCCGAGCTATTTCCCAGCGCGTGCTCCTATAAAATTTATATTGTCTTACTCTTTTTTGTACGTTATTCAGGAATACGTACTGGAGCTAACGCAGCAGGGTACAGTAGCCCACAATCTCCACCAGCGCGAGTGATATATTTGTTATATTTTACTAGTGCCTTAAATCTGTTTGGCACTATCCATATTTGTGGAGTGTTAGTGTGGCCCCATGGTCATTCTACTCTGATGCTTCTGGCATTGGTGGGTGGAAATCCTGGCTGATCCATGCCTGATTCATCTTCACAAAGGTCAGTCTCTCCACATTTTTCGTGGACAGATGAGTTCTCCTTGGGGTGACCATTGTCAGGGTCCGGACTGGTATGCGGGGAGGACATGGGAGTGGATCCTCTGTGTCAGTAAGGCGATGGTGTGGGCCGTACCAGGGGAACAGAATCTAAGAGGTTACTGGTTTTCACCAGAGCCCGCCGCAAAGCGGGATGGACTTGCTGCGGCATGTAACCCCCAGGTCGTTCCACCCGATAGCGACTCAACCTCACTGACAGCTGAGACCGGCGTGGTACACAAGGACAAGGCAAGGTGTGGTCAGACGTAGCAGAAGGTCAAGGCAGGCGGCAAGGTTCGTAGTCAGGGGCAATGGCAAGGAGTCTGGATACACAGGCTTGGGAAACACACAGAAGCGCTTTCACAGGGCACAAGGCAACAAGATCCGGCGAGGACAGGTAGGGGAAGTGGGATTATAAAGAGTAGGAAGTGATTAGCACTGATTGAGCCAGGCACCAATTAGTGGTGCACTGGCCCTTTAAATTTCAGAGAGCCGGCACGCACGCCCTAGAGAGCGGGGCCGCGCGCGCCGGGACAAGACAGCAGGAGGACGGGGCAGGTGAGAGGATTGGGATGCGACCCGCGGACGGGTGCGTCCCGCCAACGCCGATCGCATCCCCGCCGGTGATAGCAGAGCAGCGCTCCCAGTCAGCGGGTCTGACCGGGGCACTGCACACAGAAGAACGCCGCGAGCGCTCCGAGGAGGAGCAGGGACCCGGAACGCTTGGCGTAACAGTACCCCCCCCCCCCCCCTTTGGTCTCCCCCTCCTTTTGGAGCCCAGGAATCTGTGGACAAGCTCTTTGTCCAGAATGTTGTCCTCATGTTCCCAGGACAGGTTCTGGACCACAATTCTCCAAATCAATTAAAAAAAGTATTTTACCTCGGATAATCTTGGAGGCGAGGATCGCTTTGACAGATAAGACATCAGAGGAGCCAGAAACAGGAGCAGGAACAGTGATCTTGAGAGAATAACGGTTAAGTATAAGAGTTTTGAGAAGAGAAACATGGAAAGAGTTGGGAATACGAAGAGAAGAAGGAAGATGGAGCTTGTAGGAGACAGAATTGATTTGGTTTTTGATTTTCAATGGCCCGAGGTAACAAGGACCCAGCTTGTAGCTAGGACACGAAACCGTATGTATTTGGCAGAGAGCCACACTTTGTCACCAGGGGCAAAGACAGGAGGAGCGACTTTTGAGTCTCCTTCCAGATAGAGGAGGATAATTCATCCACGGCAGGAACTCCAGATGAAGTGGGAATGGGGAGGGGGGGCAGCGGGTGACGGCCGTACACCACAAAAAATTGAGATTTGGAGGAAGATTCAGAATTTTTGAAATTGTACGAGAATTCAGCCCAGGGCAGAAGGTCGACCCAATCATCTTGACGGGAGGAGACAAAATGTCGCAAGTAGTCACCAAGAATCTGGGTCACTCTTTCCACTTGAAATTTAATTTGATCATTAATTGATTGCAGAGAGCTCTCCAAAATTTTGACACAAATTGAACGCCTCTATCCGAGACGATATGCGTGGGAAGCCTGTGAAGACGAAAAATCTGCAGAAAAAAATGCTTTGCCAACTGTGGCGCAGAAGGAAGGCCAGGAGGCGGGACAAAATGAGCCATTTTGGAAAAACAATCAACGACCACCCAGATGACAGTGTTGCCATGAGATAAAGGAAGGTCAGTGATGAAGTCCATGGCTATGTGGGACCAAGGCTGTTCAGGCACCGGCAGAGGAAGGAGAAGACCTGCAGATGGGAGGAATGGCCCCATTTGAGGATCTGGAGGCAAAGACGTGGAGGAACATACGTTTTTCCTGGAGGAAACACTCAGGAGGTACGATGTGCTGAGGAAGGGTCTCGGCTTCTGAGGCATCGGTGGAACATGATAGAGCATCAGCCCTGACATTCTTGTCTGCAGGACGAAAAAATGAATTTGAAAGTTGAAACGGGCAAAAAACAATGACCATCTAGCCTGGCGAGGATTTAACCGCTGGGCGGATTGAAGATAAGACAAATTTTTGTGATCTGTGTAGATGGTGATGGGATGAAGGGATCCTTCCAGAAGATGTGTTCACTCCTCAAGTGCCAACTTAATAGCCAATAGTTCACGGTGTCACGATGCCGGCTGGCGGGTAGTGGATCCTCTGTGCCAGAGAGGGATTGGCGTGGACCGTGCTAGTGGATCGGTTCTAAGTCACTACTGGTTTTCACCAGAGCCCGCCGCAAAGCGGGATGGTCTTGCTGCGGCGGTAGTGACCAGGTCGTATCCACTAGCAACGGCTCAACCTCTCTGGCTGCTGAAGATAGGCGCGGTACAAGGGAGTAGACAGAAGCAAGGTCGGACGTAGCAGAAGGTCGGGGCAGGCAGCAAGGATCGTAGTCAGGGGCAACGGCAGGAGGTCTGGAACACAGGCTAGGAACATACAAGGAACGCTTTCACTGGCACAATGGCAACAAGATCCGGCAGGGAAGTGCAGGGGAAGTGAGGTGATATAGGGAAGTGCACAGGTGAAGACACTAATTGGAATCACTGCGCCAATCAGCGGCGCAGTGGCCCTTTAAATCGCAAAGACCCGGCGCGCGCGCGCCCTAGGGAGCGGGGCCGCGCGCGCCGGGACAGGACCGAGGGAGAGCGAGTCAGGTACGGGAGCCGGGGTGCGCATCGCGAGCGGGCGCTACCCGCATCGCGAATCGCATCCCGGCTGGAAGCAGAATCGCAGCGCCCCGGGTCAGTGGATCTGACCGGAGCGCTGCAGCGGAGAGAGTGTAGCGAGCGCTCCGGGGAGGAGCGGGGACCCGGAGCGCTCGGCGTAACAGTACCCCCCCCCTTGGGTCTCCCCCTCTTTTTAGGGCCTGAGAACCTGAGGAGCAGACTTTTATCTAGGATGTTGTCCTCAGGTTCCCAGGATCTCTCTTCAGGACCACAACCCTCCCAGTCCACTAGAAAAAAAGTTTTCCCTCTGACCTTTTTAGAGGCTAAGATCTCTTTGACAGAGAAGATGTCCGAGGAGCCGGAAACAGGAGTGGGAGGAACAGATTTGGGAGAAAAACGGTTGAGGATGAGTGGTTTAAGAAGAGAGACGTGAAAGGCATTAGGGATACGAAGAGAAGGAGGAAGAAGAAGTTTGTAAGAGACAGGATTAATTTGACACAAAATTTTGAAAGGACCAAGATAGCGTGGTCCCAACTTGTAGCTAGGGACACGGAAGCGGACATATTTAGCGGAGAGCCATACCTTGTCTCCAGGGGAAAAAACGGGAGGAGCTCTTCTTTTCTTATCCGCGAACCTCTTCATGCGTGATGAAGCCTGTAGGAGAGAATTTTGGGTCTCTCTCCATATAATGGAAAGGTCACGAGAAATTTCATCCACAGCGGGCAGACCAGAGGGCAAGGGGGTAGGGAGGGGGGGAAGAGGGTGACGGCCGTACACCACGAAAAATGGGGATTTGGAGGAAGATTCAGAGACTCTGAAGTTATACGAGAATTCGGCCCATGGAAGGAGATCTGCCCAGTCATCCTGGCGGGAGGAAACAAAATGTCGCAAATAATCACCCAAGACTTGGTTAATTCTTTCTACTTGTCCATTGGACTGGGGATGATATGCAGAAGAAAAATTTAATTTAATCTTGAGTTGTTTACAGAGAGCCCTCCAGAATTTAGACACGAATTGGACGCCTCTATCCGAGACGATCTGCGTAGGCAATCCGTGAAGACGAAAAATGTGTACAAAAAATTGTTTAGCCAACTGAGGCGCTGAAGGAAGACCAGGAAGAGGGATGAAATGTGCCATTTTGGAGAATCGATCAACGACCACCCAAATAACAGTGTTGCCACGGGAAGGGGGTAAATCAGTAATAAAATCCATACCAATCAGAGACCAAGGCTGTTCGGGGACAGGCAGGGGATGAAGAAAACCAGCGGGCTTCTGGCGAGGAGTCTTATCCCGGGCACAGATAGTGCAGGCTCGCACAAAGTCCACAACATCCGTCTCCAGAGTCGGCCACCAATAGAAGCGGGAGATGAGTTGCACAGATTTCTTGATGCCCACATGACCAGCGAGATGGGAGGAGTGACCCCATTTGAGGATTCCGAGGCGTTGGCGTGGAGAGACGAAGGTCTTCCCTGGAGGAGTCTGCCTGATGGAGGCAGGAGAAGTGGAGATCAGGCAGTCAGGTGGAATGATGTGTTGCGGAGAGAGTTCAACTTCTGAGGCATCCAAGGAACGAGAGAGAGCATCGGCCCTAATGTTCTTATCGGCAGGACGAAAGTGAATCTCAAAATTAAATCGGGCAAAGAACAGAGACCACCGGGCCTGGCGAGGATTCAGCCGTTGGGCAGACTGGAGGTAGGAGAGGTTCTTGTGGTCGGTGTAAATAATAACTGGAAATCTTGATCCCTCCAGCAGATGCCTCCATTCCTCAAGTGCTAATTTAATGGCTAGAAGCTCTCGATCCCCGATGGAGTAGTTCCTCTCCGCCGGAGAGAAGGTCCTAGAAAAAAAACCACAAGTGACAGCATGCCCGGAAGAATTTTTTTGTAAAAGAACAGCTCCAGCTCCCACTGAGGAGGCATCAACCTCCAATAGGAAGGGTTTGGAAGGGTCAGGTCTGGAGAGCACGGGAGCCGAAGAAAAGGCAGACTTGAGTCGTTTAAAGGCGTCTTCCGCTTGAGGAGGCCAAGACTTGGGATCGGCATTTTTTTGGTTAAAGCCACGATAGGAGCCACAACGGTAGAAAAATGTGGAATAAATTGCCTGTAATAATTGGCGAACCCCAAAAAGCGTTGGATAGCACGGAGTCCGGAGGGGCGTGGCCAATCTAAGACGGCAGAGAGTTTGTCTGGATCCATTTGTAGTCCCTGGCCAGAGACCAAATATCCTAGAAAAGGAAGAGATTGGCATTCAAACAGACATTTCTCAATTTTGGCATAGAGTTGATTGTCACGAAGTCTCTGAAGAACCATACGGACATGCTGGCGGTGTTCTTCTAGATTGGCAGAGAAAATTAGGATATCGTCCAGATATACAACAACACAGGAGTATAGCAGATCACGAAAAATTTCATTGACAAAGTCTTGGAAGACAGCAGGGGCGTTGCACAGGCCAAAGGGCATGACCAGATACTCAAAGTGTCCATCTCTGGTGTTAAACGCCGTTTTCCACTCATCCCCCTCTCTGATGCGGATGAGGTTATAGGCGCCTCTTAAGTCCAATTTAGTAAAGATGTGGGCACCTTGGAGGCGATCAAAGAGTTCAGAGATGAGGGGTAGGGGGTAGCGGTTCTTAACCGTGATTTTATTAAGACCGCGGTAGTCAATGCAAGGACGTAGGGAGCCATCTTTTTTGGACACAAAGAAAAATCCAGCTCCGGCAGGAGAGGAGGATTTACGGATAAAGCCCTTTTTTAAATTTTCCTGGACATACTCAGACATGGCAAGAGTCTCTGGGGCAGAGAGAGGATAAATTCTGCCCCGGGGTGGAGTAGTACCCGGGAGGAGGTCGATAGGGCAATCATAAGGCCTGTGAGGAGGTAGAGTCTCAGCTTGTTTTTTGCAGAAAACATCCGCGAAGTCCATATAGGCCTTAGGGAGACCGGTTACTGAGGGAACCACAGAGTCACGGCAAGGGTTACTGGGAACCGGTCTTAGACAGTCCTTGGAACAAGAGGGCCCCCAACTCTTGATCTCCCCAGTGGACCAATCCAGGGTTGGGGAATGGAGTTGAAGCCAGGGAAGTCCAAGGAGAATTTCCGAGGTGCAATTGGGGAGGACCAAAAGTTCAATCCTCTCGTGATGAGATCCGATGCTCATTAGAAGGGGCTCCGTGCGGAAGCGTATGGTACAGTCCAATCTTTCATTGTTTACACAATTGATGTAAAGGGGTCTGGCGAGACTGGTCACTGGGATGTTGAACCTGTTGACGAGAGAGGCCAAAATAAAATTTCCTGCAGATCCAGAGTCCAAGAAGGCCACGGTAGAGAAGGAGAAGGCAGAGGCAGACATCCGCACAGGCACAGTAAGACGTGGAGAAGCAGAGTAGACATCAAGGACTGTCTCACCTTTGTGCGGAGTCAGCGTACGTCTTTCCAGGCGGGGAGGACGGATAGGACAATCCCTCAGGAAGTGTTCGGTACTAGCACAGTACAGGCAGAGGTTCTCCATGCGGCGTCGTGTCCTCTCTTGAGGTGTCAGGCGAGACCGGTCGACCTGCATAGCCTCCACGGCGGGAGGCACAGGAACAGATTGCAGGGGACCAGAGGAGAGAGGAGCCGAGGAGAAGAAACGCCTCGTGCGAACAGAGTCCATATCTTGGCGGAGCTCCTGACGCCTTTCGGAAAAACGCATGTCAATGCGAGTGGCTAGGTGAATAAGTTCATGTAGATTAGCAGGAATTTCTCGTGCGGCCAGAACATCTTTAATGTTGCTGGATAGGCCTTTTTTAAAGGTCGCGCAGAGGGCCTCATTATTCCAGGACAATTCTGAAGCAAGAGTACGGAATTGTACGGCATACTCGCCAACGGAAGAATTACCCTGGACCAGGTTCAACAGGGCAGTCTCAGCAGAAGAGGCTCGGGCAGGTTCCTCAAAGACACTTCGGATTTCCGAGAAGAAGGAGTGTACAGAGGCAGTTACGGGGTCATTGCGGTCCCAGAGCGGTGTGGCCCATGACAGGGCTTTTCCGGACAGAAGGCTGACTACGAAAGCCACCTTAGACCTTTCAGTGGGAAACAGGTCCGACATCATCTCCAGATGCAGGGAACATTGGGAAAGAAAGCCACGGCAAAACTTAGAGTCCCCATCAAATTTATCCGGCAAGGATAGGCGTAGCCCAGGAGCGGCCACTTGCTGCGGAGGAGGTGCAGGAGCTGGCGGAGGAGATGACTGCTGAAGCTGTGGTAGTAACTGTTGTAGCATAACGGTCAGTTGAGACAGCTGTTGGCCTTGTTGCGCTATCTGTTGTGACTGCTGGGCGACCACCGTGGTGAGGTCAGCGACAACTGGCAGAGGAACTTCAGCGGGATCCATGGCCGGATCTACTGTCACGATGCCGGCTGGCGGGTAGTGGATCCTCTGTGCCAGAGAGGGATTGGCGTGGACCGTGCTAGTGGATCGGTTCTAAGTCACTACTGGTTTTCACCAGAGCCCGCCGCAAAGCGGGATGGTCTTGCTGCGGCGGTAGTGACCAGGTCGTATCCACTAGCAACGGCTCAACCTCTCTGGCTGCTGAAGATAGGCGCGGTACAAGGGAGTAGACAGAAGCAAGGTCGGACGTAGCAGAAGGTCGGGGCAGGCAGCAAGGATCGTAGTCAGGGGCAACGGCAGGAGGTCTGGAACACAGGCTAGGAACATACAAGGAACGCTTTCACTGGCACAATGGCAACAAGATCCGGCAGGGAAGTGCAGGGGAAGTGAGGTGATATAGGGAAGTGCACAGGTGAAGACACTAATTGGAATCACTGCGCCAATCAGCGGCGCAGTGGCCCTTTAAATCGCAAAGACCCGGCGCGCGCGCGCCCTAGGGAGCGGGGCCGCGCGCGCCGGGACAGGACCGAGGGAGAGCGAGTCAGGTACGGGAGCCGGGGTGCGCATCGCGAGCGGGCGCTACCCGCATCGCGAATCGCATCCCGGCTGGAAGCAGAATCGCAGCGCCCCGGGTCAGTGGATCTGACCGGAGCGCTGCAGCGGAGAGAGTGTAGCGAGCGCTCCGGGGAGGAGCGGGGACCCGGAGCGCTCGGCGTAACACACGGTCTCCGATGGAATAGTTTTTTTTCAGGAGGAGAAAAGGTTTTGGAGAAAAATCTGGTCTGGACAAGACTGGAGCAGAGGAGAAGGCGGCTTTGAGGTGGTTAAAGGCTTCCTCCGCCTGTGGTGGCCAGGATTTCGGATTAGCATTTTTCTTGGTCAGTGCTACAATGGGAGCAACGATGGTGGAGAAGTGGGGAATGAATTGACGGTAATAATTTGCAAATCCGAGAAATCTTTGGATAGCTCGCAGGCCAGTGGGACGTGGCTAATCCATTACCGCAGATAGCTTATCAGGGTCCATTTGAAGGCCTTGACCGGACACTATGTATCCCAGGAAGGGTAGACTGCTGCGCTCAAAAAGACATTTCTCAATTTTGGCGTAAAGATGATTTTGGTGTAGGCGCTGAAGCACTTGACGGACATGGAGGCGATGTTCCTCTAGGTTGGAGGAAAAAATTAGGATGTCATCAAGACAGACTACCACACAGGAATATAGCATGTCCCGAAAAATCTCATTAACAAGGTCCTGAAAGACTGCAGGGGTGTTGCAAAGTCCAAAGGGCGTGACAAGGTATTCGAATTGACCATCTCTAGTACTGAAGGCGGTTTTCCATTCATCACCTTCTCGAATACGGATGAGGTTATATGCGCCCCTTAGATCAAGTTTGGTGAAAATTTTTGCTCCACGCAGTCGGTCAAAGAGTTCGGAGTTGAGATGCAGAGGATAGCGATTTTTCACTGTAATTTTATTAAGACCACGGTAGTCAATACAGGGGCGTAGAGATCCGTCTTTTTTTGGCAACGAAGAAAAATCCAGCTCCGGCTGGAGAAGATTTCCAAATAAAACCTCTTTTAAAGTTTTCCTGAATATATTCCATCATGACTTGCGTTTCTAAAGCGGAGAGTGGGTAAATCCTACCACGGGGCGGTGTGGTACCAGGAAGCAAGTCGATAGGGCAGTCGTAGGGTCTATGTGGTGGTAAGACCTCCGCTTGCTTTTTACAAAAGACATCAGAGTAGTCTTGATAGGCCTTAGGAAGGCCTGGCAAAGTGTAGCGATGGAGACTTGACTAGTAGGAACCGACTTGAGACATCGCTTGTGGCAGGAAGGTCCCCAACTCTTAACGTCCCCAGTGGCCCAGTCGAGGATAGGTGCGTGACGCTGGAGCCAGGGCAAGCCAAGAAGAATTTCTGAGGTACAGTTGGGCAATACAAAAAATTCAATATTTTCATGATGATGAACTCCTGTGTTCATGAGCAAGGGTTCGGTGCGATAACGCACGGTGCAGACCAGTCTTTCTCCATTCACTGAGGAAATGAAGAGAGGTTTGACGAGATGGGTAACAGGAATATTGAATCTGTTGATGAGTGAGGCTTCAATGAAATTTCCTGCTGAACCTGAGTCCAGAAAGGCCACAGCGGAGAAGGAAGTATTAGTATTAGCGGGTACAGCAATCCACACAGGTATAGTCAGTCATAGAGAGGAAGAATTCACACCTAGCAACGCCTCTCCCACGTAAACTAGGTGCGTGCGTTTCCCTGACGCGGAGGACGAATAGGACAGTCCTTGAGGAAATGTTCGGTACTAGCACAGTACAGGCACAAGTTTTCGTTCCTGCGGCGAGTCCTCTCTTGTAGGGTCAGGAGAGACCGATCCACTTGCATAGCCTCCTCGGCGGAAGGCACAGGAACAGGTTGCAAAGGACACTGGGAGAGAGGTGCCAAGCGAGAAAACCGCCTGGTGCGAACAAGATCCTTTTCCTGGAGAAGCTCCTGGCGTCTTTCAGAGAAACGCATGTCAATGCGGGTGGCCAAATGGATAAGTTCAGACAGGGTTGCAGGAATTTCTCGTGCGTCCAGAACATCTTTGATGTGGCTGGATAAATCTTTCTTGAAGGTCGCGCAGAGGGCCTCATTATTCCAGGCTAGCTCAGAGGCGAGGGTGCGGAACTGTATGGCGTATTCGCCCACTGAAGAGCTCCCTTGGACAAGATTCAATAGAGCCGTCTCGGCTTAGGAAGCCCGGGCTGGCTCCTCAAAGACACTGCATACTTCGGAGAAGAAAGACTGGGCGGAAGCAGTGGCAGGATCGTTGCGGTCCCAAAGCGGTGTGGCCCAGGACAAGGCCTTTCTAGATAACAAGCTGACCACGAAAGCCACCTTTGACCATTGTGTGGGGAACTGGTCCGACATCATCTCGAGGTGCAGGGAACATTGGGACAGGAACCCACGGCACAACTTAGAGTCCCCATCAAATTTCTCTCAGGAAGAGACAGGCGGATTCTAGAGGTGGAAGCGGCAGCTCATAGTGGAGGAGATGCTGGAGCTGGCGGAGGAGATGGTAGAGGCTGTGGAGGCAGAAGCTGCTGGAGCATGGCAGCCAACTGCGACAGCTGTTGTCCTTGTTGGGCGATCTGCTGAGACTGCTGGGCAACCACCGAGGTGAGGTCAGCGAGACTTGGCAGGGGCACCTCAGCGGGATCCATGGCCGGATCTATTGTCAGGGTCCGGACTGGTATGCGGGGAGGACATGGGAGTGGATCCTCTGTGTCAGTGAGGCAATGATGTGGGCCGTACCAGGGGAACGGAATCTAAGAGGTTACTGGTTTTCACCAGAGCCCGCCACAAAGCGGGATGGACTTGCTGCGGCAGGTAACCCCCAGGTCGTTCCACCCAATAGCGACTCAACCTCACCGACAGCTGAGACAGGCGCGGTACACAAGGACTAGGCAAGGCGTGGTCAGACGTAGCAGAAGGTCAAAGCAGGCGGCAAGGTTCGTAGTCAGGGGCAACGGCAAGGGGTCTGGATACACAGGATTGGGAAACACACAGAAACGCTTTCACAGGGCACAAGGCAACAAGATCCGGCGAGGACAGGAAGGGGAAGTGGGATTATAAAGTGTAGGAAGTGATTAGCACTGATTGGGCCAAGCACCAATTAGTGGTGCACTGGTCCTTTAAATTTCAAGGAGCCGGCGCACGCGCGCCCTAGAAAGCGGGGCCGCGCGCACCGGGACAGGACAGCAGGAGGACGGGGCAGGTGAGAGGATTGGGATGCGACCCGTGGGCGGGCGCGTCCCGCCACGCAGATCGTATCCCCGCCGGTGATAGAGCAGCGATCCCGGTCAGCGGGTCTGACCGGGGAGCTGCACACAGAAGAACACAGCGAGCGCTCCGGGGAGGAGCAGGGACCCGGAGCGCTCGGCGTAACAACCATGGCCCCCGCCGCACTAAACACCCGCTCTGATGCCACACTACTGGCTGGGCAGGACAGCTTTTCCAGGGCAAACTCTGCAAGTTGCGGCCACAAATCAAGTTTGGCTGCCCAGAAGTCCAGCAGATCTTCAAGGTGTGTTGACATGGCCATGTCAAGGTATGCCACCATCTGCTGGTTCAGGTCCTGCCCCATGTCTACCTGCTGCTGATGAGTTGCTTCACTATGCGGGTGAAGAAAGGTAATCATCAGCGACTGTAGACTCAGGTATCTGCTGATGGAGCTGGTACTGCTCCTGCCACCCTTCCCCTCCCCAGCAGCCATGACAGTGGTAGGCGAGAGCAGAGGGCCGCACCTGATTAAGACCTGCTAGTGGATGGACAATGGCGCAGATAGCATGCATCGTGCCATTTGTGCCTCCCTCTCCACTGCATACTGCCAAGGTGTGTCTGGGTCCTCTGTCTTCCTCATAACCCTTCAGCTCCTCTAGTTCATCATGCTCCTCCTCTCCTGTCAGATGACTAGTAACACCGCCCATCTCATCAAACCTAAACTGTGCTCCACTGTGCCCCTCCCCCTCCAGTTCAGCCCCCACAGGGCTCATGTGGCCGTGAGAGATAGGCCCCACATCTACATTGCCCTGACCCGCCATCGTTTCCAACACATGTTGTAGGAAATGAAGCAGTGGAATGACATTGTTCATCCCTTAATCCAGGCGACTTACATATAATGCGGCTTCCTCAAAGGGCCTCAGCAAACGGCAGGTGTCACGTATGAGCTGCCACTGGTTCACATTGAAGTTACACAGGGGAGTACTCCTATCTGCTTGGATCATCAAGAAATCGGTGATGGCTTTTCTTTGTTTGTACAGTCGGTCCGACATATGCAGGGCTGAATTCCAACGTGTGGCAACGTCACAAATCAGACTACGTTGGTGGATACCGTTCTGACGCTGCAGCTCAAGGAAGGTGTGCTTGGCGGTGTACAAGTGGCTGAAGTGCATGCACAGTTTCCTTCCCATTCTTAGGATGTCTTGCAAATGGGGGGAACACTTCAGGAACTGCTTGACAACCAGATTTAACACGTGTGCAATGCAGGGTGCATGGGTCACCCTTCCTTGTCGCAGCACGGCCACGATGTTCTTCTCGTTGTCGGTCACCATGGTTCCCATTTTCAGATTTCGTGGAGTAAGCCATACTCGGATTTCTTTATGAATGACTTTTAGCAGTTCATCCCCTATGTGACTCTTTTCGCTAAGGTAAACCATGTGAAGAACAACGTGACACCGCCGTGCCCTACACACATGGTACGATGAAGGGCCACTGAGACTTCTCCGGGCATTGGAGGCTGAGGACACGTTGGATGATGATGAGGAGGCGGAGTCGCACACTGTCACAGGACCAACGGGCTGACAGCCTGGAGGAGGAAGCGGCGTGACCTGTCCAAGTTGGGGTTGTGGCTGTGCTGGAACCACATTCACCCAGTGAGCCGTAAAGGACATGTATTGTCCCTGACCATAGTTACAGCTCCAGACGTCAGCACTGCCGTGCACTTTGGTACACACCAACAGGCTCAAGGACTGGCCCACCTTCTCTTCCACAAACTTATGCAGGGCTGGTACTGCCTTTGTGGTGTCCCGGTACCGTATCCTATCCGGTACCTGTGCATATAGGTCCCCTTAGCCAGAGTCCCTAGGACGTCGGGGTCCTTATTGTCTAGTTCACCCCTAGTCACCTCTCATTCAGATAGTAGTTATCCAGTAACCATTTAGGATTTATATATATAGGATTGTATAAATGTAAATAAATAGTTAATTACCTGTCCATAGCGTAGCAGGACCTGCGGGTCACGTGATCAGGACAACTCTATGGTTTTGTGCTTCAGGACCTCTGGAGGTCCCTATGACTTATATCTCCCATCACTTAAGTTAATTGGACCAGTAAAAGCGGCCCTGCCCATATAAGGGAGCGGCGGCCATTGCTCTTCCTCTTTATTCATGTGCTGTAAACCGTGTTGCTGTGTACGGGAGCGGTGTTCGTGGTGCACCATACAAGGGGGCCACGAGAAAAGTAAGAGGGGAGGTGAAGATTTATCTACAACTGAAATGTGTAAACTGCGCAATGACTTCATGCTGCAATCCTTTGGTCCGGTCGGCACATGCGGAGCCGAACTGCTGCTGGAAAAGCGCGCGAAGAAAGCCCACGCTGTGCCACGCCCCGCCCCTGGGTGTGGCCACCAAGTTGCTGTGTCGCAGCCGAAAGGGAACTCAGAGATACAGGAGTTGTTTCTGGAGGGACTGGAAGTCTGGGCTGCACCGATAGTGTCCTTCCTGCCGGGCGCCATTTTGGAGAAGCCCACTATAAAAGACACCACGCAGAGCAACCTCTTCAGTCTGCACGAAGAGCCGGAGAGTACAGACATGGCGGAGAGCAGCGTTCCACGTGGTGAAGTTGGCAAAATGGCGCCGGAAAAGCGGAAAGTTGTGGCAGTCGCAGTCCGACTTTTCCAAGAACTTGCTGACCTTCTGCAGCGGTTGTCATTAGACGAAGAGGGGGCCTGCAATCTTCCCCCACTGCCTGATGATGATGACGATTGGCCAGAGACACCTCCAGCGGAGAGCGCAGGGACACCTGGAGGTGCATCACCGGTGAGACTGTCCCCTCACCACAGGACCTGGGGCTCGTGGGCCGAGATCCCGTCGGAGGAGTCTGCTGTGAGTACCCCACCAGAGGCGGCCTATTCTTCCTCCTCCAGCCCTGAAGTCATACCTCGATCAAGCTTGCCAAGTGCACGACCGTGCTCACCAAAATTGCTGCAATGGGTGTTCGGAGATGATCGAGTACATGCACAGAGTACTTCAACCATTACCTGGGAAGCCACACCCACCAATCCCAACTGCAGAAAGGGAAAGGGCCCATCAAGAAGCCGAGCTGGCCAAGTTGATGGAAAAGTTAAAGGCCCGACACAAAGAACTCTATGCTCCCAAGCACGTTGCCTTATGAAGAAAAAGTGTGGTATCAAGAAATTACCAAAGAAATGGAGACATTGTACATCCGCAAATGGGATCACCCCCGAGAAGGGGAGGAGCCATTAGAAAGAAGAAGAGCAACTGTGGCCAAGTTCGACAAGGACAGAGGTTATGGGACACTCCTTGACTGCCACACTGGGCAGACCATCTTCGTAAACCGGCGAGCAGTGCAGAGGCCATATCTCCATAAGAAGTTCTACACCTTGGAGGTGGGTGAAATTGTGGCGTACACCCCCGTCCAGAGCCTTCGTGGACAGTGGGCTGCAGCAGTCACCAGACCAACAGCCCCAACACAGCTTCCTTTCAAGTATTTCCCGTCAACGGATTGGGAGTCCGATCCCTTCAACTTGAGGCCGAAAAGGTCTGCTCCTAAAGCCTCCACCAGCATACCCAAAGAGGAGGAGCTTCAACAGTCAAGTTCATCATCTTCTATGTACAGCAAAGAGTCAAGTTCATCATCTTCTACATACCGTCGAGTCAAGTTCTGCACAGGGTGAAGAAAGTAGGCCAAAGTTGCGGCCACCCAAGTCAGTACCTAGACCCTCTCGGACCCTCTGGGGTACCAACATATGTACCTAGGCCCTCTTGGAGCCATGAGAGTTTGCCTGTTCCTGAGGTACCAACGAAAGAGTCATGTGTCCATCCTAGTTTGGAGATAGTACTCAAGCCATATTGCCCCACTTTGATCCCGGCTAGTAAGCCTATAACCCCTTCTCAAGCTGCCATCCATCACTCCGTCCTCACCAATGTGGTGTGGCAAAGCTGTAAATTCTACACCTGCCCCTGATGTTGGCAGATATAGGGGAACCAAGAGAGGCACTAGAAGAGTAAAGAAGAATATTCTTTAAAGAGATTCTAAAGTAATGTCAGATTGTTTCTTGTGTTAACCACTTTTGTTTTGCAGCAACCAAGTTCAAGAATTGTGCCTAGTTGGACTGTGCTAAGATTGTTCCAGTTCAAAGTTCAGCAACGTAACCACTAAGCTTTGTGCCTGACTATTAAGTCAAGAGACTCCTAGCCTGTAGGAGATTCATTAAGGACTGTACCCGGCTGATTCGTGGTAAGGCCGTGTTTACCTTTCCCTTCCCATGAACTCCTAGTGTAGGTGGACTGCTGATCCTTACACGTCTATTTTCTGTATATACCAGCAGCTTCATAAGAACTCTTATGCTATATGTTGCACTTATCGGGTGAATGCACCTGAACCCTGTTGGAGTGTTGATAATTGTGTAAGTCTGTATAGTAAATATGTATATGGTTCTTATACACAGGAAGGTAACCTCGTGTCTGTGTACATAAAAAAATAGGTAAGGTTTGTACATAGAAAAATAGTCTGTCTATGTACATGAAAAGTGAATCAGAGCTGTACACAGAAAATATCGACGTACTGCCCGTGTACACTCAACACTAAAAACATAAATAATTCTTGTACATACAAATGTATAAACAGCTAAAGGTGTTTAGTAGGTAACTCAACAGGTGACACCCCGACTTCTCCGAGGGTAGTATTATTGCTGTCGCCCATCGCTAGCACCTGTCTCAACAAAAATAGTAGGGAACATTGCCCCTTAAAATAGTACTTGCACCCATAGTACTCTAGGTTACTGACTTAAATGTACTACATCAAGTTTCTCTAGTACATACACCAAGATATATCTCACTTAACTCCTTAAAGGGGTATTCCAGACTAAAACTTTTTTTTATATATCAACTGGCTCCGGAAAGTTAAACAGATTTGTAAATTACTTCTATAAAAAAAATCTTAATCCTTCCAATAGTTATTAGCTTCTGAAGTTTTCTGTCTAACTGCTCAATGATGATGTCACGTCACAGGAGCTGTGCATGATGGGAGAATATCCCTATAGGAGCTGGACAGCTCCCGGGACGTGAGTCCTCAGAAAGCAGTTAGACAGAAAACAGCAACTCAACTTCAGAAGCTAATAACTATAGGAAGGATTAAGCTTTTTTAATAGAAGTAATTTACAAATCTGTTTAACTTTACAGAGCCAGTTGATATATATAAAAAAAAAAAGGTTTTGCCTGGAATACCCCTTTAACCCCTTCATGACCCAGCCCATTTTCACCTTCATGACCTTGGCATTTTTTGCACATCTGACCACTGTCACTTTAAACATTAATAACTCTGATGCTTTTACTTATCATTCTGATTCCGAGATTGTTTTTTCATGACATATTCTACTTTATGTTATTGGTAAAATTTCACTGATATTTGCATCATTTCTTGGTAAAAAATCTAAAAATGTCATGAAAATTTTGAAAATTTAGCATTTTTCTAACTTTGAAAGTCTCTGCTTGAAAGGAAAATGGATATTCCAAATAAATTACATATTGATTCACATCTACAATATGTCTACTTTGTGTTTGCATAAAAAATTGACAAGTTTTTACTTTTGGAGACACCAGAGGGCTTCAAAGTTCAGCAGCAATTTTCCAATTTTTCTCAAGATTTTCAAAATCGTAATTTTTCAGGGCCCAGTTCAGGTTGGAAGTGGATTTTAAGGGTCTTCATATTAGAAATACCCCATAAATGACCCCATTATAAAAACTGCACCCCCAAAGTATTCAAAATGACATTCAGTAAGTGTTTTAACCCTTTAGGTGTTTCACAGGAATAGCAGCAAAGTGAAGGAGAAAATTCTAAATCTTCATTTTTTACACTCGCATGTTCTTGTAGACCCAGTTTTTGAATTTTTACAAGGGGTAAAAGGAGAGAAATCACCCTAAAATGTGTAACCCAATTTCTCTCGAGTAAGGAAATACCTCATATGCGTATTTAAAGTGTTCGGCGGGCGCAGTAGAGGGCTCAGAAGGGAAGGAGCGACAATGGGATTTTGGAGAGTGAGTTTTTCTGAAAGGGTTTTTGGGGGGCATGTCCCATTTAGGAAGCCCCTATGGTGCCAGAACAGTGGACCCCCCCCCACATGTGACCCCATTTTGGAAACTATACCCCTAACTGACAGATATTTGAAACAGTGGACTGTGCAAATCAAAAATTTTATTTTTCATTTTCACAGCCCACTGTTCCAAAGATCTGTCATACACCAGTGGGGTGTAAATGCTCACTGCACCCCTTATTACATTCCGTGAGGGGTGTAGTTTCCAAAATGGGGTCACATATGGATATTTATTGTTTTGCGTTTGTCAGAACTGCTGTAACAATCAGCCACCCCTGTGCAAATCACCTCAAATGTACATGGTGCACTCTCCCTTCTGGGCCTTGTTGTGCGCCCCCAGAGCACTTTGCGCCCACATATGGGGTATCTCCGTAGTCGGGAGAAATTGCATTACAAATTTAGAGGGTCTTTTTTCCCTTTTACCTCTTGTGAAAATGAAAAGTATAGGGCAACACCAGCATGTCAGTGTAAAAAATTTATTTTTTTACACTAACATGCTGGTGTAGACCCCAACTTCACCTTTTCATAAGGGGTTAAAGAAGAAAAAGCCCCCCAAAATTTGTAAGGCAATTTCTCCCGAGTACGGCGATACCCCATATGTGTCCCAAAACTGTTGCCCTGAAATACGACAGGGCTCCAAAGTGAGAGAGCGCCATGCGCATTTGAGGCCTGAATTAGGGATTTGCATAGGGGTGGACATAGGGGTATTCTATGCCAATGATTCCCAAACAGGGTGCCTCCAGCTGTTGCAAAACTCCCAGCATGCCTGGACAGTATATGGCTGTCCGGCAATACTGGGAGTTATTATTTTGCAACAGCTGGAGGCTCCATTTTGGAAACAGTAGCGTACCAGACGTTTTTCATTTTTTTGGGGGAGGGGGGCTGTGTAGGGGTATGTGTATATGTAGTGTTTTTACTTTTTATTTTAGGTTAGTGTCAGTGTAGTGTAGTGTTTTTAGGGTACAGTCACATGGGCAGAGGTTCACAGCAAGTTTGCCGCTGGAAGTTTGAGCTGCAGCGCAAAATTTGCGCCATCTCAAACTTGCAGCACTCACTGTAAACCTCCGCCCATGTGAGTGTACCCTGTACATTCACATTGGGGGGAGGGGGCAAACATCCAGCTGTTGCAAACTCCGAGCATGCCCTTTGGCTGTCCGTGCATGCTGGGAGTTGTAGTTTTGCAACAGCTGGAGGAACACTGGTTTGGAAACACTAAGTTAAGTAATAAACTTTCAAGTGTTTTGCAACCAAACTTAGTGTTTCCAAACCAGTGTGCCTTCAGCTGTTGCAAAACTACAACTCCCAGCATGCCCAGACTGCCCAGGCATGCTGGAAGTTGTAGTTCGGCAATATCTGAAGGACCAGATGTTGCCGAACTACAACTTCCAGCATGCTTGGGCAGTCTGGGCATGCTGGGAGTTGTAGTTTTGCAACATCTGGAGGTCCACAATTTGGAGACCACTGTATAATGGTCTCCAATCTGTGCTCTTTCAGATGTTAGAGAACTACAACTCCCAGCATGCCTGGACAGACTGAGCATGCTGAGATTTGCAGTTTTGCAACATCTGGAAGAGCACAGATTGGAGACCATTATACAGTGGTCTCCAAACTGAGGACCTCCAGATATTGCAAAACTACAACTCCCAGCATGCCCAGAAAGCCAAAGGCTGTGTGGGCATGCTGGGAGTTGCAGTTTTGAAACTCTCAGAGGCAGCAGTGAGATCGCTTTACGGCGATCTCACTGCTGCCAATGAAGATGCCGCACTGCTGCCGGAAACTCACCTCCGGTACGCAGCGCCGCCGGGACCGCATGGAGGACACTGCTCGCCTCCGGGACCGCTCGGGACACCGCTCGGACGGGTAAGTGATGCCGGGGGACGGGTTAGGGACACTTAGCAGAGCGGTGTGTGTCCTGATCCCCGTGATCCGAACTCACACACCGCTCTGCTAAGTATTTTCATAGCGAAACGCTGCTATCAGCGATCACTGGGGGGGGGGGGGGGGGGGGGATGAAACCCCCCGTGGTCGCATGGTAAGATGGCTGGATATCAGTGATAGCCACCATCTTTCCGGGCGCTGCGGGGTGCCGCGAGTAGCGGCAAAAATGTTCATGGCGTACCTGTATGTCATGGGTCGGGAACACCTTGCCACCCATGACGTACAGGTATGTCATAGGTCGGGAAGGGGTTAAGGACTTAGGACGTATGAGTACATCCTAAGTCCGGTCCCTGTCTATAACGCGGGGTCCCGGCGGGACCCCACGTCATAGCGGGATGGTCCCGGCGCCTATTCACAGCCGGGACCCGCGGCTAATAGCGCGTGGCCGCGATCGTTCGGCCACGCGCTATTAACCCTTCCGATGCGGCGCTCAAAGCTGAGCACCGCATCGAAAGTGAAAGTAAATGCTTCCCGGCTGCTCAGTCGGGCTGATCGGGGTCATCGCGATAAAATCGCGATGCGCCGATCATCTACCCTGTGAGAAGAAGGTCCTTATCTTCTTCCGTCGGCGTCCCGGCTGATTGATTGCTCCATACCTGAGTTACAGGCTGGAGCAATCAACCGCCGGTTACACAGCTTGTTGCCATGCAACGGCAAGGCAACAATCTGTGTATGCAATCAGCCATTGCAAGCTCATAGGTCCCTATAGGAGCTATAAGCTCGAAAAAAAAAAAAGTGTCAAAAAAAGTTAACCCTTTCAGGAATTCCCTGAATTAAAAGTTTAAATCACCCGGCATTTCCTAGTAACAAAATAAAACAGTGTAAATAAAAACATATGTGGTATCACCGCGTGCGGAAATGTCCGAATTATAAAAATATACCACTTTTAAAACCGCACATTCAATGGCGTATGCGGCAAAAAAATTCAAAATTCCAAAATAGCGCATTTTTGATAACTTTTTATACCACAAAAAAGTGAATAAAAAGTGATCAAAAAGTCTGATCAGAATAAAAATGGTACCGCTAAAAACTTCAGATCACGGTGCAAAAAAAATGAGCCCTCATAGTGCCCTGAACACAGAAAATGACAATTTTAAACGTATACATTTTCCTGCATGTATTTATGATTTTTTTCTGAAGTACCCTATACAAGTAGGGTATCATTCTAACCGTATGGACGTACAGAATAAAGATAATGTGTCATTTGTACCTAAAAATGCACTGCGTAGAAACCGAAGCCCCCAAAATTTACAAAATGGCATTCTTTCTTCAAGTTTGTTGCACAATTATTTTTTTTTCCGTTTCGCCGTGGATTTTTCGGTAAAATGACTAATGTCACTGTAAAGTAGAATTGGTGGCGCAAAAAATAAGCCATAACACCGATTTTTTGGTTCAAAATTGAAAGGGTTATGATTTTTTAAAGGCAAGGAGGACAAAAATGTGAAATCGCTCCGTCCTTAAGGGGTTAAGAAAAAAAACACTTAGGAATTGTAGCCTATTGAAACCCAATTCCTGCCACTGTTAGGTACACTTCTTCTTCTCCTTCTTTGCGTGTGTGAGATGCTCTGCCTGGCCAGTAGGTGCTCTTGCGAATATAGAATTAAACACGTATTTCTAAGAATAACCTAGTTAGGTTGTTTTGATAGTGCTCTAGGGATAAGTAGCGTGTAGCCGATAGACCCTAGCAGCCATCCTTACTGTGGCCTAGCTTCCGGCTAGCCAGTATAACCTTTCGTGTACCAACAGGTAACTTATAGTGGCAAAAGAATAAAAATGTGTGAGATAATAAAATTGTCTAGTCAGCTTGAAACTAAAAGTATAGAGAGCTGTACTAATGTTCAGTTTAATCTCATAAAAAATGTGTGGAGAGCTAATAAAATGTCTTAGGAGCTAGCAACTACATGTCAGATAGCTGCCTAATTGTCTAGCAAGCTTTAAAATGTATAATAAGTTTAATAAAATGTTTAAGAAGCTATAGACTAAAGGATAGATAGCTTTGTTAATGTCTAGATAGCATTTATGTCTAGATAGCACCAATGTCTAGATAGCATTTATGTCTAGATAGATTTCAATTGTCTAGTCCAGATACTAGTAAGAGTATCAGAGAATGTAAATGTGTTCAATGTTTACTTAGGATGTATAGCAAATTTAAAGATCATCCTGTTTTAGTCCTAGTCCCTCTGTCTTAGGGGACAGGCGTCGAGTTCGACTTATCTTAAGTAAGGGGGTTTGTGGTGTCCCGGTACCGTATCCTATCCGGTACCTGTGTATATAGGTCCCCTTAGCCAGAGTCCCTAGGACATCGGGGTCCTTATTGTCTAGTTCACCCCTAGTCACCTCTCATTCAGATAGTAGTTATCCAGTAACCATTTAGGATTTATATAATATATATATATATATATATATATATATATATATATATAGGATTGTATAAATGTAAATAAATAGTTAAATTACCTGTCCATAGCGTAGCAGGACCTGCGGGTCACGTGATCAGGAAAACTCTATGGTTTTGTGCTTCAGGACCTTTGGAGGTCCCAAAGACGTATATCTCCCATCACTCCTTGTAACGGTGAGTGACAGTTAATTGGACCAGTAAAAGCGGCCCTGCCCATATATGGGAGCGGCGGCCATTGCTCTTCCTCTTTGCTCCTGCGCTCCTGACGAGGAATGACCTGTACAAATATCTCCCGCAGTGAGTTAGGCTCGAGCCGTGCGGCAATGGCTGATCGATTCTAAATTGAGAGTGTATCAATCCCCAAGCACTCTGCAAGATCATCGGACCTTATCTATCCCATAAATCCGGATGGATCTGCAAAATTACCCTAAATTCAGAGACTGTATTTAAAGTCAAGGTCCGCAACAGCTGTCAGTCATTGCACTATATAGAGACTGTATTCTTGAGACTGTTATTGTGCATTGGATGTACCGCAAGCCTTTCAGTAAAGTTATCCACGTTCAAGTTCAAGTACGTTGTGGACCTTCAGTCATTTTATACATGCACCTATCGTTACTGGGAAGGGCGGCGATAGGCTGGAGAATTACCTCAGCATACTAGCCCTGAGCCTGGCGTCACGAACTATAGGGTTAACATTAACCCCTCATCTATCACAATACCCCAACTACCATACACCCTCCAGGGCTACCACACCTTCTTCGCAAAGAAATGACGGCTTGGGACTCTCCACCGCGGCTCGGCACAAGCCATCAATTCTCTGAAAGGTGCAGAGTCCACCACTTGAAATGGGAGGGACTGCAGCACCAGCAACTTAGACAGTTCCCTTCGGCTGAGGTGGTGGAGCCGGCGGAGCCTTCGCTGGCTGAAGAAGGGAGCGGCTGGCCACTGGGTGATGCAGCAGGCTGGACCACTACATCGGAGCCACGGTTCTCAGGGGCTGCTTTATGGTGGCGAAGCATGTCTTGACGCATGTGTTGCCTTATGAAAAACTTCCACACCGCTGAGTAGCTGATTTTCCCACCTACAGTCCACACTAAATGACTGCTACTGGCGCCGTCTCCAGGAACCCCTGTTCCACTACCTCTTGGGAAGGTAGGCTGCCGCGAAGCAGGTGGTCTCTCCCGGGCAAGTTTGGCTCCAGACTTTCCTCTTCTGCCACCACGCTGACTGCCAAACATGCTAACACCTTGCTGGCTCAGCTGCTGCCTCAAGGGCATCCTGCAACTCTCTTCTCCTGATGATGATGAAGCCCCTTCTGCACCCGGCTCCCAATTGCGATCGGCTTCATTATCATCAACAGTTGTGTGCACGTCACTGATGTCCTCCTCAGGTTCCCCAACAGTGTCTGCTTCAGGACCCTGAACCCTGGCAACACCGCCTCCCACATCACTCTCCCCTAGTCTACTGCGACCTCTGCCTGAAGTATTTAGGCCTCTGCCACTCCTCTGTGCACGTCCTGGCACTTCTCTGCCTGACATACTTAGTGCGTTTATGAGGGGAGTACAATACGCTTCACTACTCTTTATACAGTATTTGTCTAGAACAGCAGCAGGTGATTACTTACGGCTGTCCTTTCACAGTATGTAGCCCTTTACAGATTAACAGGTACAAGATGGTACACTACTTAGATGTACGTATGCAGTATGCACTGATGAGGGCAGAAAAATGCACAACAATACGCAGAAAAAAAATCTGTATTTTTGTAAAACACCAGCAGGTGAGTACTAGTGCTTGGACTTTCACAGTATGTAGGCCCTTGACAGATTAACAGGTACAAAATAGTACACTACTTAGATGTAGGTATGTTGTATGCACGTATGAGGGCAGAAAAATGCACTACAGTCCGCTGGAAAAACATATTTTTGCACAACAGCAGCAGGAACCAACAGTGCAGCACCACAAAAAAGAAAAATGTGTATTAAACCCAAAATTGCACTCTGTCACAGAGTATTAAGAATGGTGTGCACTGGTTATTATACCGTCTACAGACTAGTATAAGCAGCAGATTATTTCTTGTGGAAAATATACACAGAATTGCGCTGAAAATCTTTCCTGCCTCCTATGATGCGGTTCATGAAGTTCAGGCAGCTTGTTGATATGTATGAGGCAACATAGGCGTGCGTAGCCTATTGCATTAGGGTGTGCAGTGCACCCTGAAGCAAAAACTCACACTGCGCGCATGTATATGTATATATATATATACACACACACAAATACACTCTTGCTTGCATGCACACATACATAAACGTCCCTGCACATTAGGTTGGCAGCATAGTTCCCCCATATTAGGTTGGCAGTACAGTTCCCCCAAATTAGGTTGGCAGTACAGTTCCCCCACATTAGGTTGGCAGTACAGTTCCCCCACATTAGGTTGGCAGTACAGTTCCCCCACATTAGGTGCAGTACAGTTCCCCCACATTAGGTGCAGTACAGTCCCCCCACATTAGGTGCAGTATAGTTCTCCACATTAGGTTGGCAGTATAATTCCCCACATTAGGTGCAGTATAGTCCCCCCACATTAGGTGCAGTACAGTTTCCCCACATTAGGTGCAGTATAGTCCCCCCACATTAGGTGCAGTACAGTCCCCCCACATTAGGTGCAGTATAGCTCCCCCACATTAGGTGCAGAATAGTTCTCCACATTAGGTTGGCAGTATAATTCCCCACATTAGGTGCAGTATAGTTCCCCCACATTAGGTGCAGTATAATGTTCCCCCACATTAGGTGCAGTATAATGTTCCCCCACATTAGGTGCAGTATAATGTTCCCCCACATTAGGTGCAGTATAATGTTCCCCCACATTAGGTGCAGTATAGTTTCTCCACATTAGGTGTAGTACAGTTCCCCCTCATTAGGTGCAGTATAGTTCCCCACATTAGGTGCAGTATATGTTACGCCGAGCGCTCCGGGTCCCCGCTCCTCCCCGGAGCGCTCGCTACACTCTCTCCGCTGCAGCGCTCCGGTCAGATCCACTGACCCGGGGCGCTGCGATTCTGCTTCCAGCCGGGATGCGATTCGCGATGCGGGTAGCGCCCGCTCGCGATGCGCACCCCGGCTCCCGTACCTGACTCGCTCTCCCTCGGTCCTGTCCCGGCGCGCGCGGCCCCGCTCCCTAGGGCGCGCGCGCGCCGGGTCTTTGCGATTTAAAGGGCCACTGCGCCGCTGATTGGCGCAGTGATTCCAATTAGTGTCTTCACCTGTGCACTTCCCTATATCACCTCACTTCCCCTGCACTTCCCTGCCGGATCTTGTTGCCATTGTGCCAGTGAAAGCGTTCCTTGTATGTTCCTAGCCTGTGTTCCAGACCTCCTGCCGTTGCCCCTGACTACGATCCTTGCTGCCTGCCCCGACCTTCTGCTACGTCCGACCTTGCTTCTGTCTACTCCCTTGTACCGCGCCTATCTTCAGCAGCCAGAGAGGTTGAGCCGTTGCTAGTGGATACGACCTGGTCACTACCGCCGCAGCAAGACCATCCCGCTTTGCGGCGGGCTCTGGTGAAAACCAGTAGTGACTTAGAACCGATCCACTAGCACGGTCCACGCCAATCCCTCTCTGGCACAGAGGATCCACTACCCGCCAGCCGGCATCGTGACAGTAGATCCGGCCATGGATCCCGCTGAAGTTCCTCTGCCAGTTGTCGCTGACCTCACCACGGTGGTCGCCCAGCAGTCACAACAGATAGCGCAACAAGGCCAACAGCTGTCTCAACTGACCGTTATGCTACAACAGTTACTACCACAGCTTCAGCAGTCATCTCCTCCGCCAGCTCCTGCACCTCCTCCGCAGCGAGTGGCCGCTCCTGGGCTACGCCTATCCTTGCCGGATAAATTTGATGGGGACTCTAAGTTTTGCCGTGGCTTTCTTTCCCAATGTTCCCTGCATCTGGAGATGATGTCGGACCTGTTTCCCACTGAAAGGTCTAAGGTGGCTTTCGTAGTCAGCCTTCTGTCCGGAAAAGCCCTGTCATGGGCCACACCGCTCTGGGACCGCAATGACCCCGTCACTGCCTCTATACACTCCTTCTTCTCGGAAATCCGAAGTGTCTTTGAGGAACCTGCCCGAGCCTCTTCTGCTGAGACTGCCCTGTTGAACCTGGTCCAGGGTAATTCTTCCGTTGGCGAGTATGCCGTACAATTCCGTACTCTTGCTTCAGAATTGTCCTGGAATAATGAGGCCCTCTGCGCGACCTTTAAAAAAGGCCTATCCAGCAACATTAAAGATGTTCTGGCCGCACGAGAAATTCCTGCTAATCTACATGAACTTATTCACCTAGCCACTCGCATTGACATGCGTTTTTCCGAAAGGCGTCAGGAGCTCCGCCAAGATATGGACTCTGTTCGCACGAGGCGTTTCTTCTCCTCGGCTCCTCTCTCCTCTGGTCCCCTGCAATCTGTTCCTGTGCCTCCCGCCGTGGAGGCTATGCAGGTCGACCGGTCTCGCCTGACACCTCAAGAGAGGACACGACGCCGCATGGAGAACCTCTGCCTGTACTGTGCTAGTACCGAACACTTCCTGAGGGATTGTCCTATCCGTCCTCCCCGCCTGGAAAGACGTACGCTGACTCCGCACAAAGCTGAGACAGTCCTTGATGTCTACTCTGCTTCTCCACGTCTTACTGTGCCTGTGCGGATGTCTGCCTCTGCCTTCTCCTTCTCTACCGTGGCCTTCTTGGACTCTGGATCTGCAGGAAATTTTATTTTGGCCTCTCTCGTCAACAGGTTCAACATCCCAGTGACCAGTCTCGCCAGACCCCTTTACATCAATTGTGTAAACAATGAAAGATTGGACTGTACCATACGCTTCCGCACGGAGCCCCTTCTAATGAGCATCGGATCTCATCACGAGAGGATTGAACTTTTGGTCCTCCCCAATTGCACCTCGGAAATTCTCCTTGGACTTCCCTGGCTTCAACTCCATTCCCCAACCCTGGATTGGTCCACTGGGGAGATCAAGAGTTGGGGGCCCTCTTGTTCCAAGGACTGTCTAAGACCGGTTCCCAGTAACCCTTGCCGTGACTCTGTGGTTCCCTCAGTAACCGGTCTCCCTAAGGCCTATATGGACTTCGCGGATGTTTTCTGCAAAAAACAAGCTGAGACTCTACCTCCTCACAGGCCTTATGATTGCCCTATCGACCTCCTCCCGGGTACTACTCCACCCCGGGGCAGAATTTATCCTCTCTCTGCCCCAGAGACTCTTGCCATGTCTGAGTATGTCCAGGAAAATTTAAAAAAGGGCTTTATCCGTAAATCCTCCTCTCCTGCCGGAGCTGGATTTTTCTTTGTGTCCAAAAAAGATGGCTCCCTACGTCCTTGCATTGACTACCGCGGTCTTAATAAAATCACGGTTAAGAACCGCTACCCCCTACCCCTCATCTCTGAACTCTTTGATCGCCTCCAAGGTGCCCACATCTTTACTAAATTGGACTTAAGAGGCGCCTATAACCTCATCCGCATCAGAGAGGGGGATGAGTGGAAAACGGCGTTTAACACCAGAGATGGACACTTTGAGTATCTGGTCATGCCCTTTGGCCTGTGCAACGCCCCTGCTGTCTTCCAAGACTTTGTCAATGAAATTTTTCGTGATCTGCTATACTCCTGTGTTGTTGTATATCTGGACGATATCCTAATTTTCTCTGCCAATCTAGAAGAACACCGCCAGCATGTCCGTATGGTTCTTCAGAGACTTCGTGACAATCAACTCTATGCCAAAATTGAGAAATGTCTGTTTGAATGCCAATCTCTTCCTTTTCTAGGATATTTGGTCTCTGGCCAGGGACTACAAATGGATCCAGACAAACTCTCTGCCGTCTTAGATTGGCCACGCCCCTCCGGACTCCGTGCTATCCAACGCTTTTTGGGGTTCGCCAATTATTACAGGCAATTTATTCCACATTTTTCTACCGTTGTGGCTCCTATCGTGGCTTTAACCAAAAAAAATGCCGATCCCAAGTCGTGGCCTCCTCAAGCGGAAGACGCCTTTAAACGACTCAAGTCTGCCTTTTCTTCGGCTCCCGTGCTCTCCAGACCTGACCCTTCCAAACCCTTCCTATTGGAGGTTGATGCCTCCTCAGTGGGAGCTGGAGCTGTTCTTTTACAAAAAAATTCTTCCGGGCATGCTGTCACTTGTGGTTTTTTTTCTAGGACCTTCTCTCCGGCGGAGAGGAACTACTCCATCGGGGATCGAGAGCTTCTAGCCATTAAATTAGCACTTGAGGAATGGAGGCATCTGCTGGAGGGATCAAGATTTCCAGTTATTATTTACACCGATCACAAGAACCTCTCCTACCTCCAGTCTGCCCAACGGCTGAATCCTCGCCAGGCCCGGTGGTCTCTGTTCTTTGCCCGATTTAATTTTGAGATTCACTTTCGTCCTGCCGATAAGAACATTAGGGCCGATGCTCTCTCTCGTTCCTCGGATGCCTCAGAAGTTGAACTCTCTCCGCAACACATCATTCCACCTGACTGCCTGATCTCCACTTCTCCAGCCTCCATCAGGCAAACTCCTCCAGGAAAGACCTTTGTTTCTCCACGCCAACGCCTCGGAATCCTCAAATGGGGTCACTCCTCCCATCTCGCTGGTCATGTGGGCATCAAGAAATCTGTGCAACTCATCTCCCGCTTCTATTGGTGGCCGACTCTGGAGACGGATGTTGTGGACTTTGTGCGAGCCTGCACTATCTGTGCCCGGGATAAGACTCCTCGCCAGAAGCCCGCTGGTTTTCTTCATCCCCTGCCTGTCCCCGAACAGCCTTGGTCTCTGATTGGTATGGATTTTATTACTGATTTACCCCCTTCCCGTGGCAACACTGTTATTTGGCTGGTCGTTGATCGATTCTCCAAAATGGCACATTTCATCCCTCTTCCTGGTCTTCCTTCAGCGCCTCAGTTGGCTAAACAATTTTTTGTACACATTTTTCGTCTTCACGGATTGCCTACGCAGATCGTCTCGGATAGAGGCGTCCAATTCGTGTCTAAATTCTGGAGGGCTCTCTGTAAACAACTCAAGATTAAATTAAATTTTTCTTCTGCATATCATCCCCAGTCCAATGGACAAGTAGAAAGAATTAACCAAGTCTTGGGTGATTATTTGCGACATTTTGTTTCCTCCCGCCAGGATGACTGGGCAGATCTCCTTCCATGGGCCGAATTCTCGTATAACTTCAGAGTCTCTGAATCTTCCTCCAAATCCCCATTTTTCGTGGTGTACGGCCGTCACCCTCTTCCCCCCCTCCCTACCCCCTTGCCCTCTGGTCTGCCCGCTGTGGATGAAATTTCTCGTGACCTTTCCATTATATGGAGAGAGACCCAAAATTCTCTCCTACAGGCTTCATCACGCATGAAGAGGTTCGCGGATAAGAAAAGAAGAGCTCCTCCCGTTTTTTCCCCTGGAGACAAGGTATGGCTCTCCGCTAAATATGTCCGCTTCCGTGTCCCTAGCTACAAGTTGGGCCCACGCTATCTTGGTCCTTTCAAAATTTTGTGTCAAATTAATCCTGTCTCTTACAAACTTCTTCTTCCTCCTTCTCTTCGTATCCCTAATGCCTTTCACGTCTCTCTTCTTAAACCACTCATCCTCAACCGTTTTTCTCCCAAATCTGTTCCTCCCACTCCTGTTTCCGGCTCCTCGGACATCTTCTCTGTCAAAGAGATCTTAGCCTCTAAAAAGGTCAGAGGGAAAACTTTTTTTCTAGTGGACTGGGAGGGTTGTGGTCCTGAAGAGAGATCCTGGGAACCTGAGGACAACATCCTAGATAAAAGGCTGCTCCTCAGGTTCTCAGGCCCTAAAAAGAGGGGGAGACCCAAGGGGGGGGGTACTGTTACGCCGAGCGCTCCGGGTCCCCGCTCCTCCCCGGAGCGCTCGCTACACTCTCTCCGCTGCAGCGCTCCGGTCAGATCCACTGACCCGGGGCGCTGCGATTCTGCTTCCAGCCGGGATGCGATTCGCGATGCGGGTAGCGCCCGCTCGCGATGCGCACCCCGGCTCCCGTACCTGACTCGCTCTCCCTCGGTCCTGTCCCGGCGCGCGCGGCCCCGCTCCCTAGGGCGCGCGCGCGCCGGGTCTTTGCGATTTAAAGGGCCACTGCGCCGCTGATTGGCGCAGTGATTCCAATTAGTGTCTTCACCTGTGCACTTCCCTATATCACCTCACTTCCCCTGCACTTCCCTGCCGGATCTTGTTGCCATTGTGCCAGTGAAAGCGTTCCTTGTATGTTCCTAGCCTGTGTTCCAGACCTCCTGCCGTTGCCCCTGACTACGATCCTTGCTGCCTGCCCCGACCTTCTGCTACGTCCGACCTTGCTTCTGTCTACTCCCTTGTACCGCGCCTATCTTCAGCAGCCAGAGAGGTTGAGCCGTTGCTAGTGGATACGACCTGGTCACTACCGCCGCAGCAAGACCATCCCGCTTTGCGGCGGGCTCTGGTGAAAACCAGTAGTGACTTAGAACCGATCCACTAGCACGGTCCACGCCAATCCCTCTCTGGCACAGAGGATCCACTACCCGCCAGCCGGCATCGTGACAGTATAGTTCCCCACATTAGGTGCAGTATAGTTCTCCACATTAGGTGCAGTATAGTTCCCCCACATTAGGTGCAGTATACTTCCCCCACATTAGGTGCAGTATACTTCCCCCACATTAGGTGCAGTATAATGTTCCCCCACATTAGGTGCAGTATAATGTTCCCCCACATTAAGTGCAGTATAGTTTCTCCACATTAGGTGCAGTACAGTTCCCCCACATTAGGTGCAGTATAGTTCCCCCACATTAGGTGCAGTATAGTTCCCCCACATTAGGTGCAATAAAGTTCCCCACATTAGGTGCAGTATAGTTCCCCCCACATTAGGTGCAATATAGTTCCCCCCACATTAGGTGCAATATAGTTCCCCCACATTAGGTGCAATATAGTTCCCCACATTAGGTGCAGTACAGTTTCCCCACATTAGGTGCAGTATAGTCCCCCCACATTAGGTGCAGTACAGTCCCCCCACATTAGGTGCAGTATAGCTCCCCCACATTAGGTGCAGAATAGTTCTCCACATTAGGTTGGCAGTATAATTCCCCACATTAGGTGCAGTATAGTTCCCCCACATTAGGTGCAGTATAATGTTCCCCCACATTAGGTGCAGTATAATGTTCCCCCACATTAGGTGCAGTATAATGTTCCCCCACATTAGGTGCAGTATAATGTTCCCCCACATTAGGTGCAGTATAGTTTCTCCACATTAGGTGTAGTACAGTTCCCCCTCATTAGGTGCAGTATAGTTCCCCACATTAGGTGCAGTATAGTTCCCCACATTAGGTGCAGTATAGTTTCCCACATTAGGTTGGCAGTATAGTTCCCCCACATTAGGTGCAGTATAGTTCTCCACATTAGGTGCAGTATAGTTCCCCCACATTAGGTGCAGTATACTTCCCCCACATTAGGTGCAGTATACTTCCCCCACATTAGGTGCAGTATAATGTTCCCCCACATTAGGTGCAGTATAATGTTCCCCCACATTAAGTGCAGTATAGTTTCTCCACATTAGGTGCAGTACAGTTCCCCCACATTAGGTGCAGTATAGTTCCCCCACATTAGGTGCAGTATAGTTCCCCCACATTAGGTGCAATAAAGTTCCCCACATTAGGTGCAGTATAGTTCCCCCCACATTAGGTGCAATATAGTTCCCCCCACATTAGGTGCAATATAGTTCCCCCACATTAGGTGCAATATAGTTCCCCACATTAGGTGCAGTATAGTTCCCCCACATTAGGTGCAGTATAGTTCCCCCACATTAGGTGCAGTATAATGTTCCCCCACATTAGGTGCAGTATAGTTCCCCCACATTACGTGCAGTATAGTTCCCCCACATTAGGTGCAATATAGTTCCCCACATTAGGTGCAGTATAGTTCCCTCCACATTAGGTGCAGTATAGTTCCCCCAACATTAGGTGCAGTATAGTTCCCCCACATTAGGTGCAGTATAGTTCCCCCCACATTAGGTGCAATATAGTTCCCCCACATTAGGTGCAGTATAGTTCCCCCACATTAGGTGCAGTATAGTTCCCCCACATTAGGTGCAGTATAGTTCCCCCACATTAGGTGCAGTATAATGTTCCCCCACATTAGGTGCAGTATAGTTCCCCCACATTAGGTGCAGTATAGTTCACCCCACATTAGGTGCAGTATAGTTCCCTCCACATTAGGTGCAGTATAGTTCCCCCCACATTAGGTGCAGTATAGTTCCCCCCACATTAGGTGCAGTATAGTTCCCCCCACATTAGGTGCAGTATAGTTCCCCCCACATTAGGTGCAGTATAGTTCCCCCCACATTAGGTGCAGTATAGTTCCCCCCACATTAGGTGCAGTATAGTTCCCCCCACATTAGGTGCAGTATAGTTCCCCCCCACATTAGGTGCAGTATAGTTCCCCCACATTAGGTGCAGTATAGTTCACCCCACATTAGGTGCAGTATAGTTCCCTCCACATTAGGTGCAGTATAGTTCCCCCCACATTAGGTGCAGTATAGTTCCCCCCACATTAGGTGCAGTATAGTTCCCCCCACATTAGGTGCAGTATAGTTCCCCCCACATTAGGTGCAGTATAGTTCCCCCCACATTAGGTGCAGTATAGTTCCCCCCACATTAGGTGCAGTATAGTTCCCCCCACATTAGGTGCAGTATAGTTCCCCCCCACATTAGGTGCAGTATCGTTTCCCTACAGACATACAGCCTTCAGCCATATACAGTGTATGGCTGGAGGCTGTATGCCTATGTACTGCCCCACAACAGTGTTCCGACCACAACTCCTCCGGTCCAGCCTATAGACCATAGAAGTAGGTCCCGGGACTGGAGGAGCGGTGGTCGGAACACTGAAGATAAGTGCTGCCAGCTCGTTCTCCTCGTCGATGCTCCGCTCCTCCATTGCTATGGGCGCACGCACGGGACGTCAGTGACATCCCTGTGTTCACTACCTCCCGGCGGCCCCTGCGTTTTTAAAGTTAACGCGCGGGCCGCCGCAGAAAAGGTAACAGGGACATCCTTGTGTCCCGAAAAGATCTTTCGGGACACAGGGATGTCGCGAATGTGAGGAGGAGCCCCCTGCGGGCTGCTTGGTAGCGGCCGCGGATTTCCCCCCCCCCCCCCCTGGGCTTGATTAGGGTAAGGCACACCCGGAACACCCCGTGCGCACGCCTATGTGAGGCAACGAAAAGCGATCTGCCCCTCTGATGAAATGTAAAGTGACTGGGAGGTTTATGGCGTCAAAATCCTTCTCAGTGAGAACAAGTAAAGCTCTGCACTCCTGTCTGTACACAACGCTGATGTGACGAGGAGTTGGCAGTGGAACGCTGCGGAATGATCAATTCAGCGTCTCTGTGACACACACTCTGACACACACACACACACACACTCTGACTCTGACACACACACACTCTGACTCTGACACACACACTGACTCTGACTGACACACACACACACTCTGACTGACACACACACACACTCTGACACACACACTCTGACTCTGACACACACACACACACACACACTCTGACTCTGACACACACACACTCTGACTCTGACACACACACTCTGACACACACACTGACTCTGACTGACACACACACACACTCTGACTGACACACACTCTGACTGACACACACACACTCTGACTGACACACACACACACTGACTGACACACACTCTGACTGACACACACTCTGACACACACACTCTGACTGACACACACACACTCTGACTGACACACACACACACTCTGACTGACACACACACACACTCTGACTGACACACACACACACACACTGACTGACACACACACACACACACACACTCTGACACACACACACACACACTGACACACACACACTGACACACACACACACACACTCTGACACACACACACACACACACACACACACACACTCTGACACACACACACACACTCTGACACACACACACACACTCTGACACACACACACACACTCTGACACACACACACACACACACTCTGACACACACACACACACACTGACACACACACACACACACACTCTGACACACACTCTGACACACACACACACACTCTGACTGACACACACACACACACACTCTGACACACACACACACACACTCTGACACACACACACACACACACACACTCACTCTGACACACACACACACACACTGACACACACACACACACACACACTCTGACACACACTCTGACACACACACACACACACACTCTGACACACACACACACACACACACTCTGACACACACACACACACACACACACACACACACACACACACACACACACACACACACCTCCCCTGCAGTGTATATGGCAAAATGGCTGCCGATTATATAGGGCTGTGACATCACAGGGGGTCAATGAATGCTGATAGGCTGCATCCCGCATGTGATTTAGGGTCATCACGCCTACCTTCCCAGCATCCCTTGCCCCATGTACTAACATGTGGATCCACCATTTTAGGTGTCCTGGAGCGCTGTAAAATGGAGTTTAATGAAGCGATTCACACTATAGAATCGCGTTGATATTCGCATTCGTTGCGAACCGAATAAATCATGAAATTTGTAGCGAATTCGGGTTCGTCTGCTTCGATTCGCTCATCTCTAATCGCCTCGTCTCTTCAGGGGACCAGGATCTGATGAAGTCGTTCACCTGAAATAGATCCAAAGAGTTTCGGTACAACAGTCCCTTGTGTATGAACAGTCGCTTTCTCTGTCGCCATAGACGCTTCAGCTCGTAGTCTCTCTAAGCCCTGGTGTAGACGGGTTGGTACCTTTTTCATCAGCAGGTAGTCCAACAAATCCCCCATGACTCGACTTTCGTCTTGCAGGGTCTTCCAGGTATATAGGTCTTCCTGGACCTTCCCAGACCTGGGTTCACCCCCATCAAGGATGCCAGTGCCATCTCCTCCAGCCGAAGGAAACTTAAAAGAGAGCGCTCCATAGCGTAAAACCGACTGGGTAGGTATTGGTAGAAGGATTCTTTTTAGAGTCTCTTACCCCAGGTGGTTGTGGGAGCTCACACACAACAATGGACGACGTGTAAAGATTGTTAGAGCCCGGTCTGCCGCCTCCCAACCAAGTAGATAGCGACAAATAGACTTCAAAAGGTGCGGTGGGCGCTAAATAGGCACATCAGGTGAGTATAACAGGTTTATCAAAATGCAACGCGTTTCACCGCACATGTGCGGCTTCATCAGGCATGGAAAGGAAGGGCGGGACTTATATACAGAGAAAAAGTTAACTCTTTAACAACTTTTGTATCAGGAATAAAAGATTATAAAGTTACAGAAAATACAAGTTAAACATCATAATAACGTTCAGCATAACATGAAAACTCTCTGTGGGAGGTAAGAAATCTGTGCAGAATATTGGTTTTATATTGTATTGTGTCTTTTGGTGTGTGAACACGCTCTGATTTTAAGGGGTGTATCATTCTGTCTTTTGGTGTGTGAACACGCTCTGATTTTAAGGGGTGTATCATTACGTCTTTTGGTGTGTGAACACGCTCTGATTTTAAGGGGTGTATCATTCTGTCTTTTGGTGTGTGAACACGCTCTGATTTTAAGGGATGTATCATTCTGTCTTTTGGTGTGTGAATACGCTCTGATTTTAAGGGGTGTATCATTCTGTCTTTTGGTGTGTGAACACGCTCTGATTTTAAGGGGTGTATATATTCTGTCTTTTGGTGTGTGAATACGCTCTGATTTTAAGGGGTGTATATATTCTGCCTTTTGGTGTGTGAACACGCTCTGATTTTAACCTCTTAAGGATGCAGGGCGTATCCATACGCCCGTGGGAATTCCGGCCCCCACCGCTAGCCGGTTGGGGACCGGAGCCGAATGCCTGCTGAAATCGTTTAGCATTCATCCCGGCATATCGCCCAGGGGGGTCATTATGCCCCCCCATGTCGGTGATGGCCGCAGATCGCTGGACAATTCAGTCCAGCGATCTGCGGCGATTCCGGGTCAATTGGGTCTCCAGTGACCCGGTGACCCGGAATTACTGGCTGACGGCCCCGAACAGCCAGAGCCTGCAGGGGTGAGGTGGCACTGGTGCCACCTCACGATCGCTCTGATTCGTCGGCCGGATTACTGGCCGACCAATCAGGGCGCCTGCTGCGTGTGTCACTCCCGCAACCCGCTCCGCCCCTCTTCCGGAGGACGTGAGCGGGTGCGGGAAGACGACCCCGGGTGCTGGGGACCCCGCTCCCCGGCGTCCATGTTGGGATCGGGGCCCCAGGAGTGACAGCGGCTGCGAGGGACAGTCCTGTGACGGAGCAGCAGCAGGAGGTGAGTTACAGCCTCCTGCTGTTGCTTAGCAACAGCTCCCAGCTTGCAAAAAGGGCATGCTGGGAGCTGTAGTTATGCAACAGCAGGAGGCAGACCACCACAACTCCCAGCATTTCCTTATGGGCATGCTGGGACTTATGGTTTTGCAACAGCTGGAGGCACATTTTTTCTATGGAAAAGTGTACCTTCAGCTGTTGCATAACTACAATTCCCAGCATGCCCATTGGCTGTCGGTGACTGCTGAGAGTTGTAGTTTTGCAACAGCTGAAGGCACACTGGTTGTGAAACTCATTTTTTTTTTTACCTAACTCAGTGTTTCACGACCGGTGTGCCTCCAGCTGTTGCAAACTACAACTCCCAGCAGTCACCTTACACCATGCACTGTACATGCTGGGAGTTGTAGTTTTGCAACAGCTGAAGGCACACTGGTTTTGAAACACTGAGTAAGGTCACAAACTCAGTGATACATAACCAGTTTTCCTACAGCTGTTGCAAAACTAAAACTCTCAGCTTGTACAGTCAGTCAGCGCATGCTGGGAGTTGTAGTTTTGCAACAACTGGATGTCCCCCCCCCCCCCCAATGTGAACGTACAGGGTACACTCACATGGGCGGAGGTTTACAGTAAGTATCTGGCTGCAAGTTTGAGCTGCGGCAAATTTTCTGCAACAGCTCAAACTTCCAGCGAGAAACTACTGTGAACCCCCGCCCGTGCGACTGTACCCTAAAAACACTACACTACACTACCACAAAATAAAAAGTAAAAACACTACATATACACATACCCCTACACAGCCCCCCTCCCCAATAAAAATGAAAAACGTCTGGTACGCCACGGTTTCCAAAATGGAGCCTCCAGCTGTTGCAAAACAACAACTCACAGTATTGCCAGACAGCCACTGACTGTCCAGGCATGCTGGGAGTTTTACAACAGCTGGAGGCACCCTGTTTGGGAATCACTGGCGTAGAATACCCTTATGTCCACCCCTATGCAAATCCCTAATTCAGGCCTCAAATGCGCATGGCGCTCTCACTTTGGAGCCCTGTCGTATTTCAAGGCAACAGTTTAGGGCCACATATGGGGTATCGCCGTACTCGGGAGAAATTGTGTTACAAATTTTGGGGGGTATTTTCTGCTTTTACCCTTTTTAAAAATGTAAAATTTTTGGGAAAAGAAGCATTTTAGGTTAAAAATTTTTTTTTTTTTTTACAAATGCAACAGTCGTGAAATGCCTGTGGGGTATTAAGGTTCACTTTACCCCTTGTTACGTTCCCCGAGGGGTCTAGTTTCCAAAATGGTATGCCATGTGGTTTTTTTTTGCTGTCCTGGCACCATAGGGGCTTCCTAAATGCAGCATGCCCCCAGAGCAAAATTTGCTTTCAAAAAGCCAAATGTGACTCCTTCTCTTCTGAGACCTGTAGTGCGCCAGCAGAGCACTTTTCACACCCATATGGGGTGTTTTCTGAATCGGGAGAAATTGGGCTTCAAATTTTGGGGGGTATTTTCTGCTTTAACCCTTTGTAAAAATGTAAATTTTTTGGGAAACCAAGCATTTTAGGTAATTTAAAAAAAAAAATTTTTACATATGCAAAAGTCGTGAAACACCTGTGGGGTATTAAGGTTCACTTTACCCCTTGTTACATTCCCCGAGGGGTTTAGTTTCCAAAATGGTATGCCATGTGGTTTTTTTTTGCTGTTCTGGCACCATAGGGGCTTCCTAAAGGTGACATGCCCCCCAAAAACCATTTGTCGCTCCTTCCCTTCTGAGCCCTCTACTGCGCCCGCCGAACACTTTACATAGACATATGAGGTATGTGCTTACTCGAGAGAAATTGGGTTTCAAATACAAGTAAAAATTTTCTCCTTTTTACCCCTTGCAAAAATTCAAAAACTGGGTCTACAAGAACATGCGAATGTAAAAAATGAAGATTGTGTGAATTTTCTCCTTCACTTTGCTGCTATTCCTGTGAAACCCCTAAAGGGTTAAAACCCTTACTGAATGTCATTTTGAATACTTTGGGGGGTGCAGTTTTTATAATGGGGTCATTTATGGGGTATTTCTAATATGAAGACCCTTCAAATCCACTTCAAACCTGAACTGGTCCCTGAAAAAAAGCGAGTTTCAAAATTTTGTGAAAAATTGGAAAATTGCTGCGGAATTTTAAAGCCCTCTGGTGTCTTCCAAAAGTAAAAACTCATCAATTTTATGATGCAAACATAAAGTAGACATATTGTATATGTGAATAAAAAAAAATTATTTGGAATATCCATTTTCCTTACAAGCAGAGAGCTTCAAAGTTAGAAAAATGCTAAATTTTCAAATTTTTCATCAAATTTGGGGATTTTTCACCAAGAAAGGATGCAAGTTACCATAAAATGTTACCACTATGTTAAAGTAGAATATGTCACGAAAAAACAAAATCGGAATTAGAATGATAACTAAAAGCATCAGAGTTATTAATTGAGTTGTAGTTTTGCAACAGCTGGATGTCCCCCCCCCCCCCCCCCCAATGTGAATGTACAGGGTACACAAACATGGGCGGAAGTTTACAGTAAGTATCCGGCTGCAAGTTTGAGGTGCGGCAAAATTTCTGCCGCAGCTCAAACTGCCAGCGAGAAACTACTGTGAACCCTCCGCCCATGCGATTGTACCCTAAAAACACTACACTAACACACAATAAAATAAAAAGTAAAAAACACTACGTATACACATACCCCTACACAGCCCCCCTCCCCAATAAAAATGAAAAACATCTGGTACGTCACTGTTTCCAAAACGCAGCCTCCAGCGGTTGCAAAACTTCAACTGCCAGCATGCACTGATAGACCGTACATGCTGGGAGTTGTAGTTTTGCAACAGCTGGATGTCCCCCCCCCCCCCCCCCCCCAATGTGAATGTACAGGGTACACTCACATGGGCGGAGGTTTACAGTAAGTATCCGGCTGCAAGTTTGAGCTGCGTCAAATTTTCTGCCGCAGCTCAAACTGCCAGCGAGAAACTACTGTGAACCCCCGCCCGTGTGACTGTACCCTAAAAACACTACACTAACACAAAATAAAAAGTAAAAAACACTACATATACACATACCCCTACACAGCCCCCCTCCCCAATAAAAATGAAAAATGTCTGGTACGCCACTGTTTCCAAAACGGAGCCTCCAGCTGTTGCAAAACAACTACTCCCAGTATTGCCAGATAGCCGTTGACTGTCTAGGCATGCTGGGAGTTTTACAACAGCTGGAGGCACCCTGTTTGGGAATCACTGGCGTAGAATACCCCTATGTCCACCCCTATGCAATCCCTAATTTAGGCCTCAAATGCGCATGGCGCTCTCTCACTTTGGAGCCCTGTCGTATTTCAAGGCAACAGTTTAGGGTCACATATGGGGTATCGCCGTACTCGGGAGAAATTGTGTTACATATTTTGGGGGGTATTTTCTGCTATTACCCTTTTTAAAAATGTAAAATTTTTGGGAAAACAAGCATTTTAGGTTAAAAATATATATTTTTTTACATATGAAAAAGTCGTGAAACACCTGTAGGGTATAAAGGTTCACATTACCCCTTGTTACGTTCACCGAGGGGTCTAGTTTCCAAAATAGTATGCCATGTGCTTTTTTTTTGCTGTCCTGGCACCATAGGGGCTTCCTAAATGCGGCATGCCCCCAGAGCAAAATTCGCTTTCAAAAAGCCAAATGTGACTCCTTCTCTTCTGAGACCTGTAGTGCGCCAGCAGAGCACTTTTCACCCCCATATGGGGTGTTTTCTGAATCGGGAGAAATTGGGCTTCAAATTTTGGGGGGTATTTTCTGCTATTACCCTTTTTAAAATTGTAAAAATTTGGGGAAACCAAGCATTTTAGGTAAAAAAATATATATATTTTTTTACATATGCAAAAGTCGTGAAACACCTGTAGGGTATTAAGGTTCACATTACCCCTTGTTATGTTCCCTGAGGGGTCTAGTTTCCAAAATGGTATGCCATGTGTTTTTTTTTTTTGCTGTCCTGGCACCATAGGGGCTTCCTAAATGTGGCATGCACCCCCAAAAACCATTTGTCGCTCCGTCCCTTCTGAGCCCTCTACTGCGCCTGCTGAACAATTAACATAGACATATGAGGTATGTGCTTACTCGAGAGAAATTGGGTTTCAAATACAAGTAAAAATGTTCTCCTTTTTACCCCTTTACCCCACTCAGTTAAAGTAGAATATGTCACGAAAAAACAATCTCGGAATCAGAATAATAACTAAAAGCATCAGAGTTATTAATGTTTAAAGTGACAGTGGTCAGAATTGCAAAAAACGCTCCGGTCCTTAAGGTGTAAAATGGCCTGGTCCTTAAGGGGTTAAGGGGTGTATCATTCTGTCTTTTGGTGTGTGAACACGCGCTGCGATCTTGTGTCTCCCCAACCCCGGGAACGGTCCAGCTGACACTAATCCCCACACCAGTCCTGATCTTGTCACCATTGGCTCCAGCTTATACCCCAGTCTCTAGAGTGCCGACCCGGTCACCAGTCTCTCCACCATTGCTGCCAGCGACTCCGAATCTAACTATTCCCAGAATAATACAGCTCCCGGGTTCACAGAGGAAGAGCCAGCTGCCATTCCAGTGGTTCCAAGAGCTCCCGAAGACGAAAGCGTTCCAGACTCTCCATAAGTGATGTTACGCAGGTCCCAAAGGTCAACACAAGGACAATTTGCACAAGGTACAAAGATTAGCCCACAATATAGTGTATAAGTTTATGTACCACACAGTCAGTTCATATGTAAACACTTAAGTTACTGTATATACTCGAGTATAAGCCGAGTTTTTCAGAACGATTTTTCGGCTTATACTCGAGTGAACTCTCCGCCTGTCAATCCCTTTATCAGTGGTCTTCAACCTGCGGACCTCCAGATGTTGCAAAACTACAACTTCCAGCAAGCCCGGACAGTCATGGGCTGTCCGGGCATGCTGGGTGTTGTAGTTTTGAAACCTCTGGAGGTCCGCAGGTTGAAGACCACTGTGGCCTTCATCATCATCACCCAGCCCCCCCCCCCCCCTTTTTGTTTTGTACTCACCTCCCCTCGGCGGGACGTTAGGGTGAGCTGGTCTGGGCCATCTATGCTGCAGGGACCGTCCGGTGGGGATGGTAAGTCGTTGCAGGCCGTCAATTTTCACCGGGTGGAGAGGGGGGGCCTCTTCTCCGCTCTTCGGCCCCGGAGTAGTGGCGTTGCCTTGACGCCGCCGCACAGGAACGTTCATGCGCAACGTCCCTGTGCGTCGTCATCAAGGCAACGTCACAACTCCGGGGCCAGGGCCGAAGCGCGGAGAAGAGACCCCCCCCCCCCCCCGGTGAAAATGGACATCCCGCAATGACTTACCATCCCCACCGGATGGTCCCTGCAGCATAGATGGGCAGGACCATCTCACCCTAACGTCCCGCCGAGGGGTGATGAGTACAAAACAAAAAGGGGAGGGGGGTGGGAAGGCTGGATGATGACGAAGGCCGCAGTGGTCTTTAACCTGCGGAGCTCCAGATGTTTCAAAACTACAACTCCCAGCATGCCCGGACAGCCGATGGCTGTCCGGGCATGCTGGGAGTTGTAGTTTTGCAACATCTAGAGGTCCACAGGTTGAAGAAGACCACTGATGAAGGGATTGACAGGCGGTGATGATGAAGGGGGGGGGAGGATGATGAGGGTCTGGATGATTACATGGGGGGGATGATGTATTTCCCACCCTAGGCTTATAGTCGAGTCAATAACTTTTCCTGGGTTTTTGGGGTAAAATTAGGGGCCTCGGCTTATATTCGCGTCGGCTTATACTCGAGTATATACGGTAGGACTGTAACATTACTTGTAGTTCCAGTTCACAAATGTCCAATGTATATATATATATCTGTCTAACATTTTTCTGTCCTTGTGTACAGGGTACTCCACTGGCCAGAGGGTTCCCCTGAAACTAAAAGTAAGACACGTGTAGAGGCAGAGTACCTTATGCAGAGGTAAAATGGTTATATAGTATCACATTACTTGTTGTGTTCCTGGGAGAAGTGTTAAGAACCGAAGGGGCCCCAGCAGCCAAAGCATTGGATAGATAGCCTCCGGCAGCCCAATGGTCTAAAATATGTTCCTAGAGCAGTTAAAAAGCTTGTTAATCCCACATGTTTACCAAACCAAAGAGCATGTATGGACATTTACAGTGCTATATGGACTTGTTTCTACCTTGTTCTATAACCGGACCTGTGAAGGACATTTTGCATAATGTCCCAGGAACTGTCATTATGCCCCAGGAGCCACTTCAGTCCTCTGCCCTCCAGGACTGGGCCTCGAGGACGACTGTATTTGAGAGGGGGAGTTTGTGGTTGCCCAGTACGGGAGATGTTGCCCCGTACCCTTGCTGCCCTGTCAGGCAGCCTCCTTCAGTTTCCCCTGGGCCCCTTGCACCTGTTTCCCCCCTGCACATATGTTCTGCAGTGTATTGTATTATAAAATGTGTTGTATCTCTAAGAGTTATGTCATGTGATTGTTACCCAGGAGGTTCCAGTGACCAGGTGATCCCAAGAGTGACCTATGGGCTCCTGCTGGTCTCCCCCATATAAGCCCTGGGATGAGCTTCTCTCTCTTCTGCTGAGGTCCAGTGCAGTCTTGTCTAGTGTGTGTGTCCAGAGTGTTGGGGACCTCAAAGTCCAGTCCTGCAGCCGCCATCAAGTCAAGTAAGATAAAGTCACAGCTTTATGAGTCAAGTCAGTCCCTGTCATCTGTCAGGTCAGTGTGGTCTGCATTCAATTGTCCAGTCCTACTACAAGTCCCAGCAAGCCCTTAAAGGGGTACTCCTACTCTACTGGTGCCAGAAAGTTAAACAGATTTGTAAATCATTTTTATTAAAAAATCCTAATCCTTCCAGTACTTATTAGGGGCTGTATACTAAAGAGAAATCCAAAAAAGAAATGCATTTCCTCTGATGTCCTGACCACAGTGCTCTCTGCTGACCTCTACTGTCCATTTTAGGTACTGTCCATTTCAGCATATGTTTTCTATGGGGATTTTCTCCTGCTCTGGACAGTACCTAAAATGGACAGCAGAGGTCAGCAGAGAGCACTGTGGTCAGGACATCAGAGGAAATGCATTTCTTTTTTGGATTTCTCTTTAGTATACAGCCCCTAAAAAGTAGTGCAAGGATTAGGATTTTTTAATAGAAGTGATTTACAAATCTGTTTAACTTTCTGGCACCAGTTGATTTAAAAAAAAAAAAAAAAAAAAAAAGTTTTCCACCGGAGTACCCCTTTAACCCCTTCCCGACCTATGACATACCTGTACGTCATGGGTGGCAAGGTGTTCCCGACCCATGACATACAGGTACGCCATGAACATTTTTGCCGCTACTCGCGGCATCCCGCAGCTCCCGGTAAGATGATGGCTATCACTGATCATCAGCCATCTTACCATGTGACCACGGGGGGTTTCATCCCCCCACCCCCCCAGCGATCGCTGCTATCAGTCAAATCTGACTAGCTGATAGCAGCGCAGTGTGTGAGTTCGGATCACGGGGATCGGGACACACACCGCTCTGCTAAGTGTCCCTGACCCGTCCCCCGGTGTCACTTACCCGTCCATGCGGCGTCCCGAGCGGTCCCGACGCGGGCGGGGTCCTCCATGCGGTCCCGGCGGCGCTGCGTACCGGAGGTGAGTTTCCGGCAGCAGTGCGGCATCTTCATTGGCAGCAGTGAGATCGCCGTAAAGCGATCTCACTGCTGCCTCTGGGAGTTTCAAAACTGCAACTCCCAGCATGCCCACACAGCCTTTGGCTTTCTGGGCATGCTGGGAGTTGTAGTTTTGCAACATCTGGAGGTCCACAGTTTGGAGACCACTGTATAATGGTCTCCAATCTGTGCTCTTCCAGATGTTGCAAAACTACAACTCCCAGCATGCTCAGTCTGTCCAGGCATGCTGGGAGTTGTAGTTCTCTAACATCTGGAAGAGCACAGATTGGAGACCATTATACAGCATGCTGGAAGTTGTAGTTCGACAACATCTGATCCTTCAGATATTGCCGAACTACAACTTCCAGCATGCCTGGGCAGTCTGGGCATGCTGGGAGTTGTAGTTTTGCAACAACTGGAGGCACACTATTTGGGAAACATTGTCCGTTTCCTACCTCAGTGCCTCCAGCTGTTGCAATTGTTGCAAAACTATAACTCCCAGCATGCACTGACAGACCATGCATGCTGGGAGTTGTAGTTTTGCAACAGCTGGAGGCACACTGGTTTGGAAACACTGTTTGGTTGCAAAACACTTGAAAGTTTATTACTTAACTTAGTGTTTCCAAACCAGTGTGCCTCCAGCTGTTCCAAAACTACAACTCCCAGCATGCACGGACAGCCAAAGGGCATGCTCGGAGTTTGCAACAGCTGGATGTTTGCCCCCTCCCCCCAATGTGAATGTACAGGGTACACTCACATGGGCGGAGGTTTACAGTGAGTGCTGCAAGTTTGAGATGGCGCAAATTTTGCGCTGCAGCTCAAACTTCCAGCGGCAAACTTGCTGTGAACCTCTGCCCATGTGACTGTACCCTAAAAACACTACACTACACTAACACTAACCTAAAATAAAAAGTAAAAAACACTACATATACACATACCCCTACACAGCCCCCCTCCCCTCCCCAAAAAAATGAAAAACGTCTGGTACGCTACTGTTTCCAAAACGGAGCCTCCAGCTGTTGCAAAATAATAACTCCCAGTATTGACGGACAGCCATTGACTGTCCAGGCATGCTGGGAGTTTTGCAACTGCTGGAGGCACCCTGTTTGGGAATCATTGGCATAGAATACCCCTATGTCCACCCCTATGCAAATCCCTAATTCAGGCCTCAAATGCCCATGGCGCTCTCACTTTGGAGCCCTGTCGTATTTCAGGGCAACAGTTTTGGGACACATATGGGGTATGGCCGTACTCGGGAGAAATTGCCTTACAAATTTTGGGGGGCTTTTTCTTCTTTAACCCCTTATGAAAAGGTGAAGTTGGGGTCTACACCAGCATGTTAGTGTAAAAAAATAAATTTTTTACACTGACATGCTGGTGTTGCCCTATACTTTTCATTTTCACAAGAGGTAAAAGGGGAAAAAAGACCCTCTAAATTTGTAACGCAATTTCTCCTGAGTACGGAGATACCCCATATGTGGGCGTAAAGTGCTCTGGGGGCGCACAACAAGGCCCAGAAGGGAGAGTGCGCCATGTACATTTGAGGCGATTTGCACAGGGGTGGCTGATTGTTACAGCAGTTCTGACAAACGCAAAACAATAAATATTCATATGTGACCCCATTTTGGAAACTACACCCCTCACGGAATGTAATAAGGGGTGCAGTGAGCATTTACACCCCACTGGTGTATGACAGATCTTTGGAACAGTGGTCTGTGAAAATGAAAAATAAAATTTTTGATTTGCACAGTCCACTGTTTCAAATATCTGTCAAACGCCAGTGGGGTGTAAATGCTCACTGCACCCCTTATTACATTCCATGAGGGGTATAGTTTCCAAAATGGGGTCACATGTGGGGGGGTCCACTGTTCTGGCACCATAGAGGCTTCCTAAATGGGACATGCCCCCCAAAAACCCTTTCAGAAAAACTCACTCTCCAAAATCCCATTGTCGCTCCTTCCCATGCAAAAGTCGTGAATCACCTGTGGGGTATTAAGGTTCACTTTACCCCTTGTTACATTCCCTGAGGGGTCTAGTTTCCAAAATGGTATGCCATGTGTTTTTTTTTGCTGTTCTGGCACCATAGGGGCTTCCTAAAGGTGACATGCCCCCCAAAAACCATTTGTCGCTCCTTCCCTTCTGAGCCCTCTACTGCGCCCGCCGAACACTTTACATAGACATATGAGGTATGTGCTTACTCGAGAGAAATTGGGTTTCAAATACAAGTAAAAATTTTCTCCTTTTACCCCTTGTAAAAATTCAAAAATTGGGTCTACAAGAACATGTGAGTGTAAAAAATGAAGATTTCGAATTTTCTCCTTCACTTTGCTGCTATTCCTGTGAAACACCTAAAGGGTTAAAACACTTACTGAATGTCATTTTGAATACTTTGGGGGGTGGAGTTTTTATAATGGGGTCATTTATGGGGTATTTCTAATATGAAGACCCTTAAAATCCACTTCCAACCTGAACTGGGCCCTGAAAAATTACGATTTTGAAAATCTTGAGGAAAAATTGGAAAATTGCTGCGGAACTTTGAAGCCTCTGATGTCTCCAAAAGTAAAAACTTGTCAATTTTTTTATGCAAACACAAAGAAGACATGTTGTATATGTGAATCAATATGTAATTTATTTGGAATATCCATTTTCCTTTCAAGCAGAGACTTTAAAAGTCAGAAAAATGCTAAATTTTCAAAATTTTCATGAAATTTTTAGATTTTTTTTACCAAGAAAGGATGCAAATATCAGTGAAATTTTACCAATAACATAAAGTAGAATATGTCACGAAAAAACAATCTCGGAATCAGAATGATAAGTAAAAGCATTCCAGAGTTATTAATGTTTAAAGTGACAGTGGTCAGATTTTCAAAAAATGCCGGGGTCCTGAAGGTGAAAATGGGCTTGGTCATGAAGGGGTTAAGGTCTCTGCGTCACTGGTCCCCTCCTTGGGCCCTGGCTGAACTGTATAGACTTCACCATTTGTCTACCCTCACTAAAGCTGCCGTTATCCATAACTTGGTGTTGGAGTCTTTATTGCCCCCGTGCCTAGCCCAGGATCTAGCGGTATACCTACAGGTGGTAAAGGCTAAACTACACCCTGGCGTCACGAATACAAGGGGTTAATGCCATCTACCTGTAGGGTAACAACATCTGCCCTCATCACACCCCACTACCACATTAACTATCTCAATTCCAGAGCAGCGCTGGAGGTCCCCGCGGTGTTGGGGGTGAAGATAGAGAAGTGACAGGATGAGGCTTGTGGAGCCCTGGAGATTAGTTCACAGTTTGTGTCTAAATAAAGAGGTGAAAGTTTTCCCGCCCGCACTTCTCACCCTCTAACAGGGACTGGAGGGGTCACTCGGGGTCGTCAGCGCAATTTTTTTTTCTAAAATGTTTTCAAAGATATTGTGCCTCATACAAAACCCCAAAATACAGAGAAAAACTCCTCTCCCGAAACTCTTGTTATAAAATGACAAAACCTTATAGAACACAAAGACAATTATTTATTTAAATAACAAAAGAAAAGGATGGCTAACTGCCATAACTAAAAATAACTCCAACTTGGAAAAGTGTGTGTGTATGTGTGTGTATATATATATAACTCCAAAAAAGGAAAGCGGCACTCCAATGGCAGAGAAAAGGTGTATTTATTCACCCATCAAGTCAAGTGCGACGTTTCAGCCTCACAATGAAGCCTTTCTCAAGCAGTGTATTAGTGTTACATCACTTCCTTAAATATCATTAATCATAGTGACATCATCACCTCATTTACATTAATTAAATGTTAAACATCCATATACAAAATAGAAAAGTACATTTATGCTATCATGTGCATCATAAAACCATATTTGACATCTATGCAAATCATAGCCAAGTGTTGATCTATACAAAACAGTGTTTAAATACAAAAGTGCATTTGAATGAATATTTACAAAAGGAGATTGAGACAATACAACAAAAAATTTTTGAAGATGAAAAGGCATTGGTTGCCGCCATGGAGGCTAATGAATACACTAATTATCGTGAACGTATGACAGGCATATTAAAAAAGTTCAGAGAGGACCAGGAAGAGAATAAGCGACAGAAGTTACACCGGGACACTGAGGATTACAAAACTGGACAGATCTACAATTGGCAGAACTCTGATACAAAGGAAAGAAAGAAGGGCACACAGAAGTCACATCAATTTAAGAACAAGGGCACTAGTAAAGATGCTAAAGTTTTTTTAGGCAAACAATCAGTGGAACCTTCAATGGGCGAAGAAGAATCCGCAGAGGGCGCCGAAGGAACCAAAAAAATCCCTGTGACACGTCACAAGACCCATCGAGCAACATCCAACAAATAGATGGACACTATGACACACAGACTTTGATGGTAAATATTTCCTCACGTGTTTTTTCTAAGGATGAATGTAGTTTACTTAATCGTGGTTTGTCCTTTTGCCCTACGCCGAAGGTTGACTGGCTACAATTACAAGCTGATGTTTTTTCTTTTATTAAGAATATCAAACTTAAGGTGTGGTTCTCATCCAGTGTTGATCAGAGTGGTAAAGGAGTTGATGAATATGTGAGTGAGTTACGTCTGAAAGACATGGGACTACACTTGAAGAGTGAGTTTATACCACCTCTTAATTCAGAGGCCATAAACACCTTTTCAACACTGATAGAGAAGGATTTGAATCTAATGAGAGAATTGGAGGATGGAATGTCCTTACAGACTAGAGGCAATCTATCTGGGGCTGAATATAGGGCACTTCAGGACATTATCCATGATGACAACATTACCATCAAACCCGCCGATAAAGGCGGGGCTGTTGTCATCATGGATAAACAGCTTTATTTAGAGGAGGTTTACCGTCAAATTAGAGATACAGAGGTATACAAATGTGTGAAACAGGATCCTAGAGCTATGGTAGAAAGGAGGTTGAGGATTCTTGTGGATAATGCGTTAGCAACTGATATTATTCAGATTTGCATGATTTTCTACTACCAAAAAATCCTAAAACACCAATGATTTATATGTTGCCCAAGATACACAAGTGCCTCACTAGACCACCAGGGAGACCTATTGTTTCTGGACGAGAGTCTTTATTGAGTCCATCAGCTATTTATGTTGACAAATTTCTGCGTCAGTATGCAGTCAATACAAAATCCTATATCAGGGACACTTCTGATTTTCTGTCTAAACTGGGGGACATCCATTTTCCAGATGGAACATGGTTGGTTTCCTTTGATGTGGTAAGCCTGTATACCTCTATCAATCATGATAGAGGTATACAGAGCATCCACAAGGTGTTGAGAAACAACTCACAGACACCGGAATGCAAAGAATTTATCATAGGCTTGGTAGATATCATCTTAAGTTGTAATTACTTTTTATTTGGAGATGATTACTATGTTCAATTAAGGGGGACCTTAATGGGTTCGAACTTGGCGCCAACTTACGCGAACATAGTGATGGCAGATCTCGAAGAGTCGTCTATATACCCATCCCACCTATTTGAGCATGTCTCAAGGTGGTATCGGTATACAGATGACATCTTCGTTATCTGGACAGGTACTGAGACCCAGTTAAATGAGTTTTTTCAGGGCCTGAATGCCATAGACGGGGACATAAAATTAACGATGGAGTGTTCCCGGGATGGCATCCAGTTCCTGGATACATGGGTTTACGTTGAGAACAATGTTTTGAAAACAGACCTTTTTGTTAAGCCCACTGACAGGAACAATTTGTTGATGTTCGACAGCTCTCACCCTAGGAGTATGGTGAAATCTCTTCCATTCAGCCAACTCCTCAGAGTGAAGAGGATCGTGGATGATCCAGTAAAAGTAGAGGGGAGGTTGAATGAGATGGGGGATAAATTTATCCAGAGGGGTTACCCAAGGGAGCTGATCAGGCATCACACGGAGAGGGTTCAACAGTTGGACCGGGCAGATACATTAACATCTGGTAAAGATAAGTCGCAACAAACACGTATACCCTTTGCATCCACATTTACCCGTCTGGGTAATGGGATAGGAAGAAGTATCCGGAGACACTGGAGTATCATCTCTGATACTTTTGGGCATATACCTGAATTTCAAGCACCTCCTATGTTGGCCTATAGGAGATCTCTGAACCTCAGAGACAAACTCGTGAGGACGGATGTCCTCAATGCTAAGACCAACTTATCTACTCAATATAAGCCGGGTAGTTTTCCATGTATGCATTGCGATAATTGCAAACATATATTGAAAGGTGATATCTTTACTCACCCCAATTCTAATGCACAGTACAAGATTCGCCATCATCTGACATGCAGGTCGGATTTTGTAATCTATGTCCTGGTGTGCCCCTGTCCATACATTTATGTAGGTGAGACGACTACTGAGTGCCGCTTTAGATTGAGCAATCATAGGTCGTCCATCCCCACTGGTAAAATTGAACTACCTGTACCTAGGCACTTTAAAGATCATAATCACCAGGTAGAACAGTTGAGATTTATGATTATAGACCATGTCCCTAAACTACGCAAAGGAGGTGATAGGACTAAAGAGTTAAAAAAGAAGGAACTCATGTGGATAGACAGACTAGGCTCCCTATACCCGAGGGGGCTGAACAGGGATTTTTGCCTAAAACCTCTCATGTCATGATACCTGAGGGAATACGACTGGTGACATATAGTATGATGTCCACTTGACTTGAACAGTATACGTTTGGATTTTATCATTTCTTGATTTTAATTATTTTTCTTTCTATTTTCTTCATTTTTAGTGCACAAAAAGTTCACTTGAGGATACATCACGTCACCACTGATCGCGACTTCATTCATCGTGTCATCTGAAATTGAGAATTCTTTACCGTCCGGAATTTCAACCTCTTTCATTATATATGGTACTGTAGATAATAAATGTGGATTTTTATTTTATTTTTTTTTATTTTTTTTTATTTTTTTTTTGGTTCACGGGGGATGACCCCAGATTTCACCTGTGTTCTTTGGTGTGATGGCACTGATCTGGGATAGCAGTTGTGGAGGGGGAGGAGTTTTTGTGGGATCTCGGAGGGGAGAGGTGCTGACGTGGACAGTGGGGGGATCTATTGAGCTGGACAAGAGATAGAACATGGGTACATATATGCACTTGATATGGAGTGCGGAAGCTTGGATATAGCTCTTGAACACCCGATAGTGTGTAATTAGATGGTCACATATGTGGACGGGATGTCCCAAA